>NC_048312.1:22289503-22589503 GCF_013100865.1 Trachemys scripta elegans | reverse complement strand
TGCTCGATCCAGAGCTTCTTGCAGGCCTTGAGTCAGGCGGAAGATGTGGTTTTTTTGCAGATCCATTTGCTGCTGCAGCTTTGCCTGCTATTAGTGGGAAAACAAGGGCCAAATGTTAATGTTTCTTGCAGCACCCTTATCTTCCTAGAACTTAAAATTAAGCATCTATTTATTTTATAGCTCAAATATTAATTTACCCTATTTATAAAATCCCAGAATCTTTCCTTCTTCCCAAAGTGCCATATTATTATTTTTAATACCAGTGATTTGCATGAGTTCATAGCAATGCTGCCTTTTTAATATATTTTTACACACCCACCCACACAAATAAATAAAGCGGTGAAGTAATTTGCTTTGTTTGGTTTTTGGAAATTCTATATCTGCTAGCTAAACTAGTGAGGGAGACAGCAACATCAAGAATTTCTGGATGCCAGTTTTCCAAGCCTTTCACACAGACACCAAAAGCTACCTCAACATTTCTCTCTAAGAAAGACCTTTCTTAGAAACAAGGTCAAGCATCTGCATATTTGGTTGATCTGTGAGATTAAATTTATTACAAGTGCTCAGGTCTCTGCTCCCGACCTGTGGCAGAAGAAGCTATCTTTCTGCACAACCAACCAAAGCATACAGAGCCACCAAAACTCCAAGGCTATGATGAGGCAAAACCAAAACCACCTTAATTGCGATAGGTGATGAGACATCATCTCTGGGATAACCACCCTTCTCCAAAGAGAAAACTAACATACCATTTTGATTTACTTTCTATTCTCCACAGCAACATTAAGGAAGGATAGAGTAGCAACCTGGATCTTTGGCATTAATTCTGAATTTTCTAGCTTCATTGAAACCTAGAACAACTATTTTTGTGGGTTCACATTGTGGATCTTTCCATATAAATTTTTATAACATGAAATTCCCTCACAGGGTATCCCTTACCTCTTCCAGAAGCCTCTGTTTGAGCTCACGTTCTGTCTCAAGCTTCTGTTGTAAACTGCGTGCATTCATCTCCAGCATTGCATGCTTCTTCTCCAAATCATTGAGCTAGGCAGTTGGGACAGACATATATATAAATAGTCATAGATGTGAACAAATATAAGACGCAAAGATCTTAAAATCCAAATTCACCAAACATAAAAGGCTAGAATGAAAAAATATTACCTATTGCTTGTTTTTTTTTTTTTTCCCCAAGGGGTTTGGCTGTTGCTGCGCAAATGTGGATCTCACATCAGTTAGAGATTTCATTAACACCCATGATGTCAGGATCAGCCCTTTGGGTTAAATTTAACTGATGGGAAAGCTAGGCTCTTGGCCTTCAGAATTGCGTCCTCAACAAGAGAGGCTTCAGTCTTTTTGTAAAATTTACCCCTCCAAGTGAAAGACTGTTCAGCTCAAAACTACATTTTTATCACAAACACCTGAGTTGACACATTTTTCTTTAGTGAATATATAGAAGATTAAGGTAAAAAGATACTGACCTTGTCAGAAAGACTCTCAGCTTTGAGTTTTTGCTCCTTCAGTGCTTGCTGGAGAGCAAGAATCTCCGCTTTGTGTTCTTTAACAGCTAGTTCTACCACCTGGCGGGATTCAGTAATACGCTGATCTGCTCGCACTCTGTATTAAAAATGGAAAAAATGTTACCTGATGATTTCCTCTCTGGGACTGACCTCTTCCTAGGATGCCAGGACATCAATAGCCACTTTCAGAGGCTTGCCTCAAACTCAAAATGTTGGTTTATGTAGCCAGTCATCTTATTGTGATGCTTCCACATTACACAATCCTGTTCTCAGCCCCTGCTGGAACTACTGCTTGGGAATTCAAAGTCACCAGAACAAGGAATGAGAATCAAAGATGAGTTTACCATATCATGGTACAAGTCCAGGTTTAGTTTGAAAGATAGCTTGCAAGTTACAGTTAGAAAAACTATTTTCTGAATTCAGTGCCCTTGCACAGGAATGAAGGGGAACACATCACTGGAGAGTCACATGTATCAGTTTAAATATCCATCTTCCAGATTTATCTCATATAAATGAATATTGGGTGCAAATTAGTGTCTCACATTCTATATGTATATATTGAACTATATTCCACAGAGAACTTTTACACAAAGATTAATGAAGAGAAAAGCCATACCGGCTCTGTTTCTCTGTGTCCAACATTCTCTGTAATTCTCGCACCCGACATTCAAACTGGGACTTCTCATCCCCTAGAACGCTTCTCCATGCTTCCCACTGACGTTCCTTCTCTAGCAGTTCATCATTCAGGGCCTCCAAGTCCATCACCTGCTCTTCCAGCATTGTGCATGTTGTCTTCAAGGCCTCCATTGTCTAAAAATAAATCCCCCCATTAATTCTCACTTCCCACATCAAACATGCACTTTTTAAGATACAGCTTCACCATTTCAATTACAGTACATGCAAATCCACAGCATCAACTGGTAAGTCACATCTCATTTATTTCAAGGCCTGTATCTTTACGCATTTAACCATAGTTGCCTTTAATCTCAGCAATACCTCATGATGGCTTTAGCCACAAGCAAAAACGAACAACTAGGAAGCACCATTCTTTGCCAATGTTGCAGTGAGCCACAAAGGGACATACTAAAGATCTCAGTGCATTCTTACACTCCCTCCCAGAGCGGTCACTGTAGGGTCAAGTTGCTATAAAAGTTATAAACACTCTCCATTATTTCTCCAAATTAGAAAGAATTTTTAGCTAGTCAGAGTCTGGCAAGAAGATAAGTGTCATGAAGAGATTTTAAACAGAATTTCGAAACGCTCACTTGTTTCTGACTGGTGAGCTGCATCTCCCTCTCAGTGATCTCTCGACGGAGGTGATCAACCTCACTTCGCAGCTGTACTATCTCATCACTGGCCCCAGAGGCCTCATCAAGCTGCTTTGACAGGAAGAAATTCTGATTGTTCAGTTCTGCATTGTCCTCACTCAGCTGGTTCAGCTGTTCTTCCAAGTCTGTAATCACCTAAAAAGAGCAAAAGAAGTTTGGGTTACAGGTCAGTGAGTAGAGTTCTGTGAAAGGACGTTCTCCACTCCTACAGCCACACCTTGCCAAGCAAATAGACAGATTGTAGCATTTTTGTCCAATTCAAACAGAAGCACAATTGTAATTGCAGATCTTATGAATGGGCATGAGCTTAGCATGGGCAGTCTTTCTTGCTTCTTAAGGAAAGCAACTTGAGATACTTTAATTCTGATTTAGCCTAAAAAGGTATAAATATTTTGCAATTAATTTTGCAATTAATTTGGTGGCACATCCTAAAGGTTAGAACATCAGCTTGAGAGCCAGGAGAGCTGGGTTCTCTTCCCAGGTCTTCCGCTGACTTGCAGTGTGCCTTATACAAGGCACTTCACCTCGATACCTCAGTTTCCTTATCTCTGAAATGAGGATAATACTTCTCAGAGGTTTTGTAAAACGTAATCTTTAAGATCATTAAATGAGAGGTGCTATAGGTGATACTATTTGGAAAGCTGCTGCCTAGAAATTTGCTTAATTTACTGTAACTAAAATCATAAGTAGCCATGAAAAGTTATAATTTATGAAGGAACAGATAGTATCAAGACAATAGAGTTATAGATGGCAACATGACGAATATGACGACAGAAAAAGCTTGGCAGCACCACAGATTATAGTAGAAAATTCAGTACTGCCATCAATGAAAAACAAGGATTCAACCAGGTTGACAACGCCTTGCCTTTATGAACCAGGACTGCCCATTTATTAAACTAGATTGACATCTCATTAGGCAAAGTTTGGTTTTTAAAACTATCCCAAAATTTTAAAAAATTAATAATAAAAATGGAGTATTTTCATACAACCCTCCAGTTTCTGTGAGAGGAAACCCGTATGAAAAGCTCAAGGGGAGATAAGTAGAAAAAATTCTGCAACTACCTGTACTATAAGACCAATGCAATTGGGGGGACAGAGGAAGGGAAATACCTCATACATCTAATCTGAAAACAGCTTAACAAAAAGAACCACAGAACATCATTTAGCACAGTTTGTGTTAAAATACCCCAAACAGGTTCAAGAGGCATTTCAGCACATATGTACAAATGCTAGTGTAGGTCAAGGTAATAAAACGCCTTATTAAAAGCAAAACTTAAGATCCCAGAACATTATCTGGTTACATGTTTAGACTTAAATGTTCTGGTTTCCCATGTAACAGTCAAGGACCTCAATATCTGTAGTAGAGAGTACACCTCCTTTCGGCATTTCTGAGGGGAATGCAACCATTTCTTTTTGATTACAGGCTCTCTAAAGCATACCCATGGCAGGCTTTCACCATGCCTCTCCTAGATCTAAACCAACAGTACTTGCCTTTTAAACTGTTGGCAAAAAAGACGGACTTAAACTACTCCCTACAGGGTGAAGGGGGGTTCTGTCAACCATTTGTTTAGGGCCAACTCATAAGGTGATTCATACCCTAAAAATGCAACATCACTGATTTATATTTTCAGTAGTGTGACTGTTATTTTAACACTCCTAATGCTCTATTGAAATTAAATATTTTGTCCTGGTATATATCATATAAGTTATTTAGGTACCATGATTGCACCATGAGGACATGTCAGGCTCTACATTGTTAAAAGGGACACCAACTAAGAAATAAAAAAATAAAAAACAAAAAACACTTCTGTCTGAAAATGTAACTGAGATTTCTGTTACGTTTCAGACCAGACACACTTTTTCTTCTATTTCCAGTTTATTTTTTCTTTATATATTTGACAGCACCACCAGTCTTATCAGTTTCATCACCTCCCTTATACAATCAGTTTCACTTATAGTTTTTAAAAATACAGGAAAGAGCAAGTGTAAAACTGCAAAAATTGGCAGGACAACTCAGTGGTTGGAGTAGCACTTGAAACAACTTAATTCATTTTAGTTCAAACTGACTAAATTTCAAGATGATAGCATCATCCCTTCAGGGTGAAATCTAGCCTTAAGCGTAATTTTGACTCACTTCCCTCAGCCTCACCAAAACTAAACCAATCTGCCTGAACTTGGTGATCTTATTCCAAAGCAGAACATTTCTAGAAAGTTTGAGGCAAATCAGATGAAGTACTTGAGAGATGAAGGGTTCAAAAATGGAAGAAATGATGTGATCTCATTTCTTGAACATTATTTTGGCTCATCCTAACTCCAAAATGGCTTGGCCTACAAATTTCAAATTTATTTTAATCGGTTGACTTTTGCAAGGAATGATCTCTCGGACTAGGGTTTTTCTTTCCGCAGATGATATGGAGGAAGGGGAGATTTGCTGACAGATTTAATTATTAAAATCAGCTTCCATGTACATTATGGCCCCAATATGGAGTTTATAAATTCTATATAGCTAAGAAAGTCACAATGGGAGCAGCAGCATGAGGGCACCCACATGGAGCAGAGCCCAGATTTGGAACAGTAGATGAGAGACAGCCACACAGGAAGGTGGCAGCCAGTTGTGAGGGAGCTGTCTCGCCTGGAAACCAGGAAGAAGGCAATCATGCAGCAAGGGCAGTTTAGGTTGGACATTAGGAAAAACTTTCTGTCAGGGCAGTTAAGCACTGGAATACATTGTTCAGGGAGGTTGCGGACATACATCATTGGAGATTTTTAAGAGCAGGTTAGACAAACACGTGTCAGGAATGGTCTAGATAATACTTAGTATTGCTGTAAGTGCAGGGAACTGGACTAGATGATCTCTCGAGGTCCCTTCCAGTCGGTACAATTCTATGATTCTATGTGTGGAGACACTGGAGGCACAGTCTGATAAGGGAGGTCCGAGTCCATAAAACTTGCAACTTCCACTGAAGTCTTGTAACTGAGAAAATTCTCGAAGTGATTGTAAAATTAAGGAAATTCCCAGGCAAAAAAATATGTTACACTAGAGTTAAATTTGCAAACAGCAATTAAGGGAAGCGCACTTAGGAGTACATAGTAGTGTCCTTTAAAAACTCAAATGCAATAGAAAACTTCAAAATTCAAAGTTAACATTTCTCTATTTCATTAATACTAGAAAGCATGAAAATGCACTTCCAAGCCACCAAACTTAGCTGTGCCACTATCACCATCCACAGAACATCTGAAAGCAAAGAACCAATTCTATCCTCAGACAATGCACATCATCACCACATCTGTAATTCTGAAAATTAAGACAGGATTTAACTGGACCATGTTAATCTTGTTGAGACTGGCTGTACACTACTGCAGTATTTCAACTGAATGCCTCATTGTCTTTATATTGCTACAATGAACTACACCTACCTTTATAATACCATACAGAGTAACCAGAAAAAGGCATCTCTTCTATGTAAGTGACCACATTCAGGACAATTCCCACCAAAACATACAGCTTCAAATGCAAAGTGCTGCCATGCTGTGATATTTCACATAGACTCATAGCTGCCATATCTGGGCCTATACATTTCTCCAGGGATGGATCAAAAATTAGGTAGCTTAGAGGTCTTGGGCTCAGGATAGTGGTGTTTAGATTTACATATCTGAGACAGCCATACAAAACTCAAGACACATTCTCCACAGTTCAACACTACAGGCAAAGTATGCCAAGACAGCAGATTTAGGATGGTCTTCACTGCAGACTGCAAACTTCTTCAAACCTCCATCAAGATGTCTCAGCCATTCACAGAAGCTCCAAACAGGTGTGGAGGGAGGAGGTTGGATGCAGAAAGAAAGAATTAAGATATTTTGGGTGACCTCAGCAGCACATCAGTACAGCTACTCTTTGGGGGTGGTAAAGATCTTAAGTGCAATCTTAACTTGGAATTTCCAGACTAACGTGTGTGGCTTTTCCCCTTAAAGTTCCGCTCTACTCATCTTTCTCCTTACAATCACCTTGTAGCTAGCAAGAAAGGATGCATGGCAGGAGAACAAAGCATCCCCCCAAATCCTAGATTAATGGGGAGGCAAGACAAGCACCAGGATCACCCCCCAATACACACAAATAGACACAGCCTTGGACCCGAGAGCCACCCCCTTCCCACACCGAGTAAGGCCCTCCCAGTAGGGCAGACAGAAGTGCCAGGGGTCCTATAGCACATAGTAGTAGAATGTGATAGATCTCAGCCCTGACAAGTGGTTTCAGTGGCTGAGAAAAAGATGCTGCTGCCCACCTCCCTCCCCTTTCTCCGGTCGCCTCTGCTATGACTGAGGCACACTTTAGGAACAGGGGTTGTTTTCCCCCCACCTCCTGGAAAATCACCTACTGCTTATCTTGGGGTTGGGATAATGCCATGGGTCTCAGATAGTATGATATGCCGGTGCCTGTGTTTCTTTCCTCCCCATATTAAGCAATTTTTTTGTTTTGTTTTTCTTCTTCTTGGGGGGGGAGGGGGGAGGAAGAACGGGGAAGAAGGGGGGAGATCATGCTTGATAATTCCCCTCTTTGCACTACTTGTATAGAGTGTTCCTTGTGCTTATCCAATCCCCAGCAATTGGGCTGCACCCCCCCCCCCAACCATGAGCCTCATCCTCTAAAGATGATATCCAAGAAGGAGCCTTCTCCTTCAGGGCAGCAGCTCCCAGAGACCCTAAAAAGTCCTCCAAACATGTTTTTACAAAACTGTAAAGGTCCAACTTGGGCTACACAACTGACACTTTCCCATAACTTTTTACAAAATGAGAGATAGGTTACAATACAGCCAAGCAACTGAGATATTTTTTTATGCGTTTAACTCAGTCATACCAAAGTTTTTGCCTGGGCATTAGCCTCATGTTACAGTCTCATCTTTTGACAGGCAAGGTTTCCATGCTATGGAATGAATGTTACTGTATATAGCACCGAAGAGGTAAATTCACTCATGTGCATAGTCTCACTGAAGTCAGTTCAGAATCAGGACATCTGGTTGAAGTCAACAGGACTACACACGTGAATAAAGTTATGCATGTGCCTAAAGGGTTTGCAGGATCTGTGTCTCAGAGTCCAATCCGTTCACATGTGTTTACAGGATCAAGCCCTGATAAGGCTAAAGATAACAATAGGAGGTGATGACAAAAAAGTGTAGGTACCATTTTGGAGAGAAGAAGGTGGATCTGGTTTTATTAGATTATTCTCTGGCTAAATGGAGATACTGCACCCAATTAATATATCAAGATCTTCCATTCTCCTTGCCAAAGTAATAACTAAGAATAGCTTGTAATTCAAAGAGCCCGAAGGTTCAGATGTTGATTTTTATGAAGAATGTACAGGATTTTATGAACTACAAAGTAATTTATTTAAGAATCTAATTTTTTCCCTAAGTTTTCACAGATATTTTTACTGTCTCTTTACTGAAATTTATATTTATGAAATGCTTACATTACTGCTGAAGCCAACATAACTGTTGTTGTTGTCTAAAATTATTAAATCCATCAGTAAACCATAAATAAGAGCAAGGTGGCAAAAATATAAACTTCCCTATTTAATTAAATGCATTTTATTAGTAGAATCCTTCTGACTGTCTTGAAAATATTTGTCATGAAATGTGATTTCAAAAGTCAAGTTATGCATTTTTGATGTACTGAATCTTTGGAAGCACAGAATTAGACTTTCCCTCTCAGCAGACTTGCTGGATAAGCTACGGATGTGATAAGATATGAGAGAAGTAAAGCAATTTTTACTGTAATTATGTTATTTCTTATAAGACTAAGAGCAAAGGCTAAGATTTGTTTTTGTTCCTGATAGGAATAGAATGATATACTGAAGTAAACCGATTAACTCAAGCCTGAATCTATCAGAGAGCAATTGAATATGTAGTTCACGCACAAAGCATGGGCACTTCCAGCAAGAACAAAAGGCTTGCAATACAATCACACAACAACATTCTCTATGCATGAATCCCAAATCATAGTAATTTTAAAGTACACACTCAGAAGAGTCTGACAGTAACCTGACTTGGTTGGAGGGACATGAGTGGACTGAGGGTATAAATAAACCAGAACATACATTAGAAGTGTAAGCTTGCTCTGTGTCCAGACACCCAGACCTCTAAAGAGTTAAACAACTAGGAGATATCAAAGAAAGTAGATTGTAAGTATCTTTACCTATCATTCTGTACAGCAACTTCTCATTCTACATTATCAAAATCATTCAGTCTTCAGTAATGCATTTTCTGTATAATTCATTTTATTTTCATACTTATATTGATTTGAACTTGTAAGTAAAAGTAAAACAAATGCAATGGCCATTATAAAGTTTGACAGCACAGTGCTTCAAGGAAATTCACTCTTGATGTTCATCTTGAAGTAACATCCCTCATGAGTAGAGGCCACTAATCCTTCCTAGGTTGACTAAAAAGGAATGTGTTTGAATTACAACCCTGATGGATCTTCTTGTTTTTAGTTCAGCACAAATTCTGAACCATGCATAGGTGCTGGAACTAGGGGTGCTACCGCACCCCCAGGTTTGAAGTGGTTTCCATCATACACAGGGTTTAGAGTTTGGTTCAATGGCTCTCATCACCCCCACTATAAAAATTGTTCCAGCACCCCTGAACCACTGTGGCATAGCCTTGGATGTCCACTAAAAAGTTACGGCTGCATCATAATGGCCATTACTGAACGAACACGGGGTTGAAGCATCAGAGAAAGAAGCATGACAAGAATGCACTGATCTCTCCTTGATCAATACAAGATTGTACTGTCATTTCCTCAATTCTTATGAAGAGAAGAGGGTAGGCTGTTAGACATCTTATGACATGAAATGAGAGTTTATGCCTATGGACTATTGAGAGAAGTCTTGAGAACTATACTTTTCATTCTCTTGGGTTGCAAACTGAATGTGGTGTTGGAATTTTCATTCATTTGCTATTCATTCATTTGCTATTTGATTAAGTTCTTATTGATGGGGATTGGCTGTTGTATGAACCATCCTTCTAAAGGACCTAAGATGAACATTACACTTGCAAATCTTTTAACGTGGCATCTCCAAAGTTCACACTGTTCTTGAAACCACCTGGCATGTTTGGCATCTCCTTGTGCCAGTCCTCACTGTTGGAGATTATTGCCCATTCTTACAAAGTTATAGATCAGCCAAATAATGAATTTTGACTTCTTTAAGTTAGCTTGCTAGGCAGACAAGAGAATTTATGGTAATATCCACAGATTAAGTGATCTTTGAAGCTGGCCAAATCCAATCATCTGCATCAGTCACTTGCACAGAAAGCTGCTATTCTGTGCTGACAGCAAGACAGAGAACAAGGGAATGAAAAGGAGTATCTACTACTGAAGTAGAAAAAGCAACTGTGGGAATAAGCACTGATAGATAGAAGTACACATGTGGACCCTCTACCTCCTTGACGGAGAGGACAGAAGGTACAGATAGTCTGAATTTATTTTGGAAGAGGTTAAGCCACAGCAAATTAAGACTAGGCCTTACTTAATTACTCATTTTTTCAAATCAGTGTATACTGGAAACAGAGTAAAAATATTTCCTGGGCCTGAGGAACAAGGACTACAGATTTGGAAAGTAAAAAAAAAAAAAAAAAATTCTGAAAGATGTTCTTGAAAAAAGGCATTTTCTTTCTACCTGGGGTTTTCCTACAGCACCTATGACTATGCAATCAAAGCATGGTGGACAATTAACTTTGTGGAGAGGCCACTGAGTATGGGAGAGGAATACCCATTACAGAGGTAAGGCGCGATTAGATCCAGCTAATGGAGGAGGGATTAGAAAGACTGAAGAGACCTGCCTCCAATTATTACACAGAAGGTAGTGGTCAGTGTTTGACGCTTCTAGAATGTGTGTTTCATTGAAAGATCGATGTCATCATGGTCCATACAGCACCATAAAGAAATAAACAAAAAGAGTGCAGATCTGGGAAAACATCTAATGATAAGGAACACAAAATCTAGGACATCTGTCCCGTATGAATTAAATGAATGAAAAAACATATCAAAAGATCTCTCGAGTAACAGAATGTACAAGTTAAGAACCTAAATTAGTTCTCTTTGAACAAGAGACTATGTAACAATATATTATTCAGAAGCACAGGACTTCTTTTCCCTTCAGACAGAGTTAAAGCCCTCCTTAAAACCCAGAGTGGCAAGATAGCGCCTTCACTCTGGCCTAGATCTAGACTATAGCTCAGAATTTGGACAGGGAGACTTTTCCCTTCCCTTATAAAAGGAAAAAATCTATATCCCACATAATTTTTGCAGCTGCTACACCATTCTTACTAGCTGCACTGCAATGAGATATTTGAATTGACTTCCTTCTCCAAAAAGATGAAGGACAGTGTCAATTTTAAATCAGAATAAAACCTCTAAACTGAGGTTTATTTGAGGCCTAAAAGAAATCAGATCCAATCAGGCTAACTCCGGCTAACTCCTTGAAGCCAGAAGCCAATGTCAGGAACAATTGCCATCAAGGAGTAAATGAGTTTGTTTCCTTCCTTATCCTTAATTTCAAAATAATTCAATGATCTGTATTTAATACTCACTGTGCAGCTATTACGAAGGGCTTCAAATTTACGCTGGATTTCATCTCTATGTGCCTAAAGGAGGTAAGAAGTTAATCATCAATTTTTCATACATTAGAATTAGAATCCAACAGCTGTTGCTAAATAAACTTCAGAACAATCTATCAGCAAGCAAAGTTTGGAAGACAGATGTTGCAGGCTATGAAAGCACTCTGTAGTGGCAAAGAACTGATTAAGTCACATCCTACTTAATCAAAGTGCGCACATGCTCCAATTCTGAGCTACTTTAGCAAAATGTACAACAAACTGGATGATGCAAAACATTCCATCTTAAGTGGTCTCCAAGGTAAGTGACCATTTAATGTTAAGTGTGTACCTTCTTCACTTACGATAATTTGAGTAGTTTGTTTTTACTTCCACGTTTGGATTAATAATGTATGTAACATGTTTTTAATACTACATATATTTTAATGATTGCAAAGAAAAGTCTACAATGAAGCACAATGACGCTTCCGCAAACTGCTCTGCCAATCTACCTCAACCCTACCCTGAGGAACTCTCCCAAACCGTGACTAAACTAAATAATGATTTCTTTGGAAGATGGAAACCAAAGTATTAAAAGCTGCAAAGCATTTTTAAAGAATGAAATAATGCATGCATCGTTTTACTTCCTTATTAACAAGCAAAGCATGATAAAGCAAAGTTCATGTTTCAGCCTCATGGCCTCTCTCAAGATTCACTCAGACTGTCAAACTGATTTAAGTTGTGACTAATAGCATATGCAAATTAAGGCCTTAACAGATAAAAGGCGAGTGCACTAGCACATCCGATCACTTTTATTCAAGACATTTTCCTTACAGCCAAGAGACTCAATAGGAAAAGTTGTTCAGCAGAAGTCCAATGCAATAACTAAGAAGTTATCTTACCAAACAGGCAATGCAAAAAAGACCCTCAAAACAAAAAATATCCCAACCCATTAAACTGGAGTAAAGTGACATGGAGGTGCCAGATTGGAATCTTACAATAGCTGGTACAAAAGCACTACCATTTCATTAGAACAGTTGTGATAATATCTGCCTGAGCAAGCACAGATCACACATGTTCATCTGTTGTGTTGGTGTGGTAGGAAGAAATATCAAACACGTCATCATTCTGTTCACATGGCAGCTAACAACTCTGCCAAATTTTCAAATTTCAGTGGGACCATCTCACTTTTGAGCAGAAAGAACTGCTTTGTATTTGAGATGAACTGCTGCCATGCCCTATTCAGTTACTGTTGCATTTTCCTAGCATATATTACCCAGTATATACCAGTTTAGAACAATTCTGAGTGAATGATCTCCCTCCTCACACCTGGGATATCCAACAGCATTGGCAGACACACACGCACAGTCTTCAGCTGAACCCCCATTCAATCTGAATGGTGGTAATGGCAGGAATAAGGACTCAAGGAGATTCCATTGGGGCAATAGACTATTTCCAGTACTCTAAAATAACTGGATTTGAAGGTCAATGAAGACTGATGCTTCGATGAGTGATAGCTGGCAACTCAAGTAGGAGGTCAGTTATTTCTTTGCCTCCCACAGCATTAGCAAGCCTTTGCAAAGCAAACATTATTTAAAATCCAACAGTTTAAAAGCATCTTTTTGTACTCAAAGTAGCAACCAGCAGCATATAATTAAGTGTTCCGTTCATTGGGCAGGGAAAAATCTTTCCCCCACCCCAACCCCTGCTGAAGTTTGTGTATTTCACACACCTCACAAGAGACTGCAAGATCTAAAAGAAGCAATTCTTTATGGAACAGCCTTTGGAGTAAAATTAGAGAAGTAACAACGTTTGTCTGATTTTTTTTTTAAAAGGATAGCAGAGTTGGCTAACTTATTATAGAGAAAATACTAGAACATTTGTGATCACATTCCTTTTGAAAAAGCACTACTTTCAAAGGTCATCCATGAATATAGAAAGAAAAAAAAAAAAACAGCAGAAAGTCAAAGTCCTACAGGAGTAATGTAGTCTGGGGCTTTTAGCTTATCAAGTAAACTGATGATGTTTTCACTAATAGCCAATCAGTTTTCGCACAAGTGGACAACAAACAACAAGCAAATGTATGTTTTGAGAGACAAAGAACTCTGACATTTTAGCCGTCCCTGTGCCTTCCTCAATCCAAGGCACATTTCATATGTTGCATTGCAAAATTAAACATACAAAATTTAAGTTAGGACAACCTCAAAACTAATAAGTTAGGACACTTATTATGAAGTGTGCATCAACATTCTGTCAGATCTGCTGGTATAGTTCGCAATACCAATCCAGAAGTATAGGACTCACCGTCAGAGCTTGAATCTCCTCCTCTGCCTCAGCTGTAGTCTCCTCTAGTTCAGTTTTAGCCTCACGGAGCTGATTCTCTAGGGCTGAACGTGCAGCTTGAAGCCCTGAAATCTGAGATTCTCTTTCCTGGAGGGTCAGCTGCAATTCTGTTAACTGTCGTTTCAATTCCAGCTTTTGTTCTTCATGCTCTAAGCTAACCTGGAGAGAAACAACAGCAGCTGAATATAAGTTACTAATAAGGAAATGGAGATTACTGCTGCTATATTTGTTCATTTTAAACTAGAGGCCTGCCCTAGAATTGCACTCTGGGATTGCATGGCAACACTCCAGGCTAATATCAGATTTGGATGGATTGGTTAAAAATCAGACCTGAAGGTAACTATCCCCAGGATGCTTCTTCATCCATCACTTGAAAAACGCTCATTTAGTTTGAAAAGGTTCAAAAATAAAACTATATGGTGTTCTGAAATGAAAACTAGGATATAAGAGTAATGCCAGCTATGTTGTAAATACATAACAAATGTTGATATAAATAATTGTGACAATATGAAAGTTCAAGTATAATTTGTGTGATTATCGTCTATAGCTGCAAGTTAGTATACTGCATTTGAGGCTCTGTAAGAAGAAACTATCAATATTACTTTGAATAGATAAGAAGTGTCTTTATATACTGTTCAATTACTTTCATATTTAAACTTCCCTTCAGATTCTTGTTACAGACAGCTCTATCCCTGCACTGATGCAACATCTTGGCAGATCCCATTTACCATGGCAGAGTGGAGAAAACAGTTTCAAGAAAAAGTTCCAATTTAGCTTCCTGCTGCTGGTTCACTTACATGCCCTCCTCCAAATATTCCCCTGGGAAAAAGATCATTTTCAAGCTAAAATACTTTAAGATGCCTGACTCCTTATCTTATTGCAAGTGAATCTGCCCATAATATTGCAGATGTGTGAAAAATAGGCCTGCCAGAAGACCTTGCACTGATGTCTAGCAACAACTGGTTAATTAAAGGAATGACATTGGACATCCCAAACCTCTTAGCCAGAATAGAACTCTCAGTCTTTGTTGAGAATTAGAGGAGGGACAGCAAGGAAGGAAATAGGAGATTATCCAGGGAATCATAGAACTTGAAGGGACCTCAAGAGGTCATCTAGTCCAGTCCCCTACACTCATGGCAGGACTAAGTATTATCTAGACCATCCCTGACAGGTGTTTGTCTAACCTGCTCTTAAAAATCCCCAATGATGGAGATTCCACAATCTCCCTAGGCAATTTATTCCAGTGCTTAACCACCCTGACAGGAAGTTTTTCCTAATTAAATTAAATTAAATTAATGGAGATATCCTATCTCCTAGAACTGGAAGGGACCTTGAAAGGTCATCGAGTCCAGCCCCCTGCCTTCACTAGCAGGACCAAGTACTGATTTTTGCCCCAGATCACTAAGTGGCCCCCTTAAGGATTGAACTCACAACCCTGGGTTTAGCAGGCCAATGCTCAAACCACTGAGCTATCCCTCCCCCCAATATCCAACCTAAACCTCCCTTGCTGCAATTTAAGTCCATTGCTTCTTGTCGTATCCTCAGAGGTTAAGAAGAACAATTTTTCTCCCGCCTCCTTGTAACAATCTTTTATGTACTTGAAAACTGTTATGTCTCCTCTCAGTCTTCCTTTTTCCAGACTAAGCAAACCCCATTTTTTCAATCTTCCCTCATAGGTCATGTTTTCTAGACCTTTAATCATTTTTGTTACTCTTCTCTAGAACATGAGGTGGTTCCAACCTATTTCTGCCTGTCTGTCCTTTTTATTCGAAAATAATATAAAAACTTGATTTTTCAAGTCTGCAACTGAAAATAAATGAATTATCCAGCTAAGCATATATACTGTGCCCATCACCATTATATCTGGGCACTATTAAAGGATGTTGTACAAAAGGATGCAAATCAATTTGGTTCTAAGAAAGCAAGCTGATCTAGAAACTCAGACTCGACTAGTCTAAGAAACAAAAACCCAAAATAGTCATGCTCAACTCCTTCCAGCAAGCAATACATTTCCACTGTTACAGAAATGGAGTAAAAATTGGGTCATTCAGCTCAAGTCATTATCCTGCAGTGCTGAAAACTAAAACTACTTAATTTTAATTCTCACTGTACTCCTTGAAATAGGATACACCCAAGTATATCAATCTGCAAAGGATTAAATTTTCACCTCTCGCAGTCTAGTCTCTAACTCCAACAGACGGTTCTTGTCAGTATGGTCCTGAAGACTGATCTTCTCCAATTGCTCTTCTAGTTTTTGGTTCTGGGCCTCTAACTTCCCAGCCTGTGTTTCCAGGTAGAACTTCTGCTGTCTGAGCTCTGAGATCATCTCCTCCTGGGCTTTCCTGATAGGAAAATACACAACAAGACATAATCAAGATATATTTTGATCATGTAGTTTCATTGGTATAAAAGTTTCCTGGTAAGCAGAATGTGATCACATCAAAATGAGCTCTTCCTATTTTAAATTTCACATCCCCTTTATGGAAAAAATAAGGTCTCTTATGTCGGCTTCTGCACAGATTCCCACATCGGTGATTAAACCAAGTATGTGCCTCGAGTAGCTCAGATATCATGGTTTTGCAGGTTGTGCATCTGTTTGTACATGGAGAAAGGTGAACACTAAACCTTGGAAATCTACAAGAATGCCTGATCTACAACTCATTCTAAGCTGTCAACCTTTTCCTTGTCATTTGTTTTTGGATTTGGAAAAAAAATGGTTCAATGAATGCTGGGAGCAGGAACTTTCATACATTAGACGTCCAGATCAGATGAACTGCAACTGGCTTCATTGCATACAGATTAGTTCTGGACTTTGGAAACTTGCTAGGAGCCCAATCTGGCCAACACTTTAGCAAACTTTTGTCCTGACTGAAACCCTGATGTATGTACTGAACACACAATTACCTGTGCTCCCAAGAAATTCAGAAGCTGGTAACTTCTGCTACAGCCAATGATCTGTTTTTGTTACCATGAAGGCTTGATAATTAGATACCCTAATTGAAAAAGAGCAGAAAAGCTCTTTCTGAATTAGTGGTAGCTTCCTACAATCATATTATAATACATTTGAAAACTTTGCACTTGTATAGTGTTTTCCATTCAGGTTCTTCACAGAGCTTACAAATATTAATGAACTCATATGCAGAAAAATACTGCGAAATAAGTATTATTATCCCTCTCCCAGAGAAATTACATGGATTACCCAGGATCACATAGCAGAGCTAGAAATAGAACCCAGGTCTTCTGAGTCACAGTCCTGTGCTTTGATAAGAACAAAATCATCCTTCCTCCACTTTTTTAACCTAATTATTGACAGCCAGAATTGTCCAAATAGCCTGGGCAACAGTAGAATGAGAAATGACTCCGCCTCCTTCAGAGCCAATCATTAGGGTTTTTTTTTTTGTTACTGATAGAACAAAGGCTAGTTGGATTCCACAATTCTTTGAAGGCTCTAATTGCTAACTGTCCATATCGATAACGCTCAGTTTAGCAATAGCTTTTGTGGATTCAAATACAGTTCAATTACAGATTTACATGCCTTTTCACAGGTCAGAGTAATCCAGTAGGATTTGCTAGTTATATCTATAAGATCTACAGTCTCTGCTCAAAAAGAACTCACTTCTCTTAATGACTAACATGACTCATTCTAAATTTGCTGCATGATTACTGACGTGCCAAAGCAATTTGTTTGCCACTCCCTCCCAAAATGTGAATATTTAACATAAGTCACAATGGGTAGAATTCTTTTTTTAGGCATCATTATATTTCTTCCTCTGCCTTTTGACTTTAGTTTAGTGTCCTCCTTCCAGAGGATGGATCTAGTCCAGCTAAATGGTGCTTTCAGTAGTAGACTTCCAAAGCTGTTTATGCAACCTCTTTGCAGAATTGCATTATTTGTAATTTTATTAAATTATTACAATACCCCATCCTTATAGCATCCAGCCACCAGTCTATCTTATGATTTAATATCCATAAGAGTTCCAAAGTGTCTTGATTAAGTTTCTCCAACTCTTATATGCTGGCAAATGTCTCCATTTTTCATAGCCATAGACCAAGAAAGAAATCATTACAGCATGGTGAACATGGAACTTTGGTCTCACATGCGCCAACCATGCTGGTTCCAAAGTTAATATTTCAACTGGTAGAATACCCCTTTTTGATTCTGGTAAACATTTCTTTAGTCAGCAAGAACAGCATTTCAAGGGAAATGAAATCTATTACCACATTGAGTTCAAGACCACTGACTGATGCTAAGTATTATCTATGCTTTCCCATGTATGAGCTGGTAGATTACTTCGAGTGCATATAACAATAGTATAATCATCTGCATAAAGCAACTCATGTATAACTTTAACAGTTACTTTTGTGGAAGATTTCAGTCTGCTCAGGTTGAAGAGCTTGAAATGTAAAGCCAGGAATTTTTATTACGTCTCTGTTGGTACAATCAATCACTGCTAAAAGAAGAGTTCAGAAATTCTTTGCCAAAACTCATGCTTGCTTGACTTCACAAATGGATCTAACCAACTGCTGTCCACAGAGATGCTACCCAGCATTCCACTATGCAGCTGATGGTCTGCACATATTTCTCCAGACAGCCAAACTTTAATATGACTAATATCTCACTGATAGGCACCACTCAAGCCCTATTTTTTCCTACTTACAGGATATTAAGTAGCTTATGCTCTTTCCTGCACATGAAAGTAGAATCTCATGTGACACAGAACATCGCTTTAAAAGAGCTTAAAACCATTTAGGAAAAAAATAAGGGAAAACAATTATCTTCATGGGAAGATAAGGCATCTAAGTTAAAATCTGAACCAAAATCTGGTTCTGAGATGGAATCAAAGATTTGAGACAATAGCAACAAGAGACCCAGTATTTTATTATTCATTTTTTAAAATAAGGATTTGCCTCTAGCACAGCTGCTGATGCTGCAATGACTGAAAAGGACTGTAGGTCTCAATTGAATACCCTGAGGGAGCTGTCATGGGGCGGGGTGTGTGTGTGTGTGGTGGGGGAAGTAAGGTCCCTAAATGGCTAAACTGAGAGCTAGACTGGCCATTGATGAGAAGATCTGAAACTAAAAACCATATAGAATCATTGTGGTGGATACTGTACCCAAATACTTTCAGGATCAGAAATAAGGAATCAGGATTAAAGAATCACTTTGACTCTAGGGCTCGGGCCCTCTTTTTTTTATAAACTGAAACAGGCAAAGATAACACCAATACCTCATATTTATAATCAACATTTAAAAACATGAAGGAAAATTCCTAAACCAATATCCAATTTTCTTAGATGTCTTGACAGCTGTTGGGAGCAGGATGGAAGCTTTGTGAAGAAAGGACATTTAACATTTTCTTCTCATCTTTGAGTGTCAAATAATTATAATAAGGCTTTGAGTTTCAATGAGTAATGGCCACAAGAAGCAGATGTGATCAAGTCTTAAACACCAGAAGCAAAAGGAATACTAATTGTTATACATCTCCACAGCTGGAACAGTATTGAAATTGCTGCTTCTCAGGAAGTGTTTCAGACATTTAAATATATATATTTCGAAAAATTACATGCAGCAAAAAAAGGGACAACAACAGCCTCACGAAATGATCCAAAACAAATGCAACAATACAGACCAATAAAACTGAACAGCTATGATAAGGGAAACAAAATACTAAGCAAACTATAGTTTCTCGTTAGAGAAATAATATATTTGCAGAACAGGTCTTACTGAGCTCACACCGGGGCTTGTAAATGCAAGAGTGCTGTAGCAGTTCCTTTACTTACATGTTTCTCTGTGTAAAAAGGCTGCTATTTGCTGCCAGTTTATTAGCCTCAGACAATTCGACTATTCTCTGCTCCAATGACCTTATCTTCGAATCCATGGCATTGATCATCTGAAACAGAGCAGTCTGCCTTTGAGATCATGTGACGGAAGTTAGTGACTACAGCAAGGGGGCATTTAAAAATCAATTCTAGAAACTTCATTCAGAAACAAGATATCAGACTGAGTGGACAAGAAAACAAAGAAGCAATCACATATTCAGATGTTACATCTGTTACATCAATCTATAACTGCTTTCCAGCCTCTTCCAGATCAAGAGCAAGTAGCTCCCATGTGAACCATGTGCTGGACTGCCAGGTAGTAACATACTAGGCATGGATGACTTTCTTGAAAGGGAATGTTCTTGCAGACATCATGAATTAAAAGGACAGCTATCAAAACAAAACAAACCACCACACAAACACACACCCCTCTTCCCTACCCCCAAGAAGCCTCCAGCAACAAGACCCTTTATTTTAGGAACATCACTGGGTAAGAGCCTTAATATGGCTACTCTTAAAATGTTTCTGTTTCTGATTCAGTTACACCTACCGCCTTCTGCTCAGCCAGAATTTTGCATTTCTCATGTGCTTCTTCTTCATGTCTTCGCAGGATATTCTCAAGTGCTTCCTTATCAGCAAGATCTTTCTTCATCTGAGCATCTAGCACCTGAAGTAAACAAAACAAATTTCCTCACTTTGAATCATAGAATATCAGGGTTGGAAGGGACCTCAGGGGGTCATCTAGTCCAAACCCCCGCTCAAAGCAGGACCAATTCCCAACTAAATCATCGCAGCCAGGGCTTTGTTAAGCCTGAACTTAAAAACCTCTAAGGAAGGAGATTCCACCACCTCCCTAGGTAACCCATTCCAGTGCTTCACCACCCTCCTAGTGAAAAAGTTTTCCTAATATCCAACCTAAATCTCCCCCACTGCAACTTGAGACCTTGTTCTGTTTTTGAACCTGTTTCATTAGTCAAAGGGCAGTCAGAAAGAAAGCCACCAGGGACGGGTTACAATCGACAAAGGGGCTTGACCATATCCTAAGGAAAACTAGATGGGATGGCAGGAAATGCCCGGGAAAGCAAGCTTTGAGGGAACTACTCAGCTGTCTGAAAAGGTTGAGTTTAATGAGTAAAAGGAGTTATTGGAAAGGCTATGGGCTGTTATTGTTTTTTAAACAGTCTTTCATAATTTGTGCTCATGAAATATGCCAGTTTGACATACATGGAAAATTAATTCCTCCATTCACAGAGGAAGTATGGCGCAGAAAAGTGGCAATGAAAGCTCCTTTTCATTACCTCACTGATGTGCCTCAACGTTGACCTGTAAGAACCACATGTAGGTATGAGAGAGTAATTCAGCCTCCAGGACTACTTTAATCCTTTGCCTCTCTGCTGAGACATATAACAAGGGTGCCAAGTAAGGTGGCGACTTGAGAGATACCAACACTTGTTCACTAGAAAGTGAACTAAAACAACTCCTTTTGGCTGTTGCATAGATTTTTTTTTATTATTATTATTATTAATACTCTGCACATATGTCCACAGCTTTGGATTTTAAATAAATTGAAATAAAAAAATTAATTAGGGCTGTCTATTAATCGCAGTTAATTCATGCGATTAACTCAAAAAAATTAATCACAATTAAAAAAATTAATCGCACTGTTAAACAGAATACCAATTCAAATGTATTAAATATATTTAGATGTTTTTCAACATTTTCAAAGATATTGATTTCTATTACAACACAGAATACAAAGTGTACAGTGCTCACTTTATTTTTTTTATTACAAATATTTGCACTGTAAAAATAAAATAGTATTTTTCAATTCACCTCATACAAGTACTATAGTGCAATCATTTTATTCTGAAAGTGTAACTTGCAAATGTACATTTTTTGTTACATAACTGCACACACACAAAAAAACAAATGTAAAACTTTAGAGCCCACAAGTCCACTCAATCCTACTTCTTGTTCAGCCAAGGTTGTTTACATTTATGGGAGATAATGATGCCTGCTTTTAATTTACAATTATCAGAGTAGCAGCCGTGTTAGTCTGTATCCGCAAAAAGAACAGGAGTACTTGTGGCACCTTAGAGACTAACAAATTTATTAGAGCATAAGCTTTCGTGGACTACAGCCCACTTCTTCGGATGCATATAGAGTGGAACATATATTGAGGAGATATATCTTATATCTCAATATATATATATATTGTGTATATATAGCTCCTCAATATATGTTCCATTCTATATGCATCCGAAGAAGTGGGCTGTAGTCCACGAAAGCTTATGCTCTAATAAATTTGTTAGTCTCTAAGGTGCCACAAGTACTCCTGTTCTTTAATTTACAATGTTACCTGAAAGTGAGAACAGGTGTTCGCATAGCACTTTTGTAGCCAGTGTTGCAAGGTATTTACGTGCCAGATATGATAAACATTCGTATGCCCCTTCATGCTTCAGCCACCATTCCAGAGGACATGCTTCCATGCTGATGATGCTCATTAAAAAAATAATGCATTAATTAAATTTGTGACTAAACTCCTTGGGGGAGAACTCTGTCTCCTGTTCTGTTTTACCCGCATTCTGCCATATAGTTAATGTTATAACAATCTCGGATGATGACCCAGCACATGTTCATTTTAAGAACATTTCCACAGCAGATTTGATAAAATGCAAAGAGGGTACCAATGTGAGATTTCTAAAAATAGCTACAGCACTCGATCCAAGGTTTAAGAACCCAAAGTGCCGTCCAAAATTTGAGAGGGATGAGGTGTGGAGCATACTTTCAGAAGTCTTAAAAGAAGATCACTCCGATGCAGAAACTACAGAACCTGAACCACCAGAAAAGAAAATCAACCTTCTGCTGGTGGCATCTGACTCAGATGATGAAAACGAACATGCATCCATCCGCTCTGCTTTCGATCATTATCGAGCAGAACCCATCATGACCATGGACGCATGTTCTCTAGAATGGTGGTTGAAGCATGAAGGGACATATGAATCTTTAGCGCATCTGGCACATAAATATCTTGCGACACCGGCTACAATAGTGCCACGCGAACGCCTGTTCTCACTTTCAGGTGACACTGTAAACAAAAAGTGGGCAGCATTATCTCCTGAAAACTGTTACCAAACTTGTTTGTCTGAGCAATTTGCTGAAGTAGGACTGAGTGGACTTGTAAGTTCTAAAGTCTTACATTGTTTTATTTTTGAACACAGTTGTTGTTGTTGGTTTGTTACATAATTCTACATTTGTAATTTCAACTTTCATGATAAAGAGACTGCACTACAGAACTTGTATTAGGTGAACTGAAAAATGCTATTTCTTCTGTTTTTTACAGTGCAAATATTTGTAATAAAAAATAAATATAAAGTTAGCACCGTACACTTTGTATTCGGTATTGTAATTGAAATCAATATATTTGAAAATGTAGAAAACATTTAAATAAATGGTATTCTGTTATTGTTTAACAGCGTGATTAATCGCGATTTTTTTTTTAAATCGCGATTAATTTTTTTAATCACTTGACAGCCCTAAAATAAATACATAAGAGGTACATAATATTATTTCATAATATTATAAGTTAAGAGGTACGTAATATTATTTTATAATATTATAAGTTTCAGTGACTATAGATCTGAATTCAAATCAGTAACCTAGCCATGAAAGGACTAGGAGGACTGGACTTGATGGACTACTGTTGTAGCGATGGTTGGACTCAAAGAGCCAACTGACATTTTGATTCCATTCTAATTCTTCTGTCCTGTTACAACTCCAATGTTTCTCAGACATCTCCTCTTGGAAGAACCACCATTTCAAACTTACTCTCCCCCTCTCCAAAACTGAATTTGTCCCTCCGTCTAGTCTCTTCCTAATCTTACTCCATTCACTAGCTCCACTGTTAACGCCACTATCTTTAGTGCCTCCCATGCTCATAATCTTCGACCTTTCTCGCTCTTCCTCTCCCAAATCCAGGTTCTCATTATAGCTTTTCCTCCCATTACTATTATTTCTGCTCCAAATACAGGCTTCCCACCTCCTAAATCCCTTCAGTGTCATCTCATCTCATTTACCAAAGCCCACATAATCTTGCCCCATTTATACCCTGGCTCTCATTTCCTTCTACTGCTCCCCCCCATTCTTTACACCCTTTTCAATCCTTTCACCTTACCACTTCTTTGGTCTCTTTTCTAACATCCAACTCTTGACTTCCTGCCTTGAAAAGTATGCTTGTTCCAATTTGCCATGCACTCTCCACTACTCAGTATTTTCTTTCAAGAAATTCCTCCTCTCTTTTATCATCATCATCGTAGTCTCTCTCTCTCTCCTGGACAGTTGTTTGAAGTCTAAACTTATTCAGACTAAGCTCTTTGGGCCAGTGAACACGTCTTTACATTTGTAAATGCTGTGTAAATTTATAGTGCTATATAAATGTAATAAATCATAATGACAAAGAGTGGGGGAAAGATCACACTTGGAAGAGACAGAGAGCCTTAAAGAATACTTTTGCTGAATGACAAACTATAGGTTTTTTAGATAAATTCTGAACTCTACTACATAATCCTGTCTCTCTCTCTATGGTTTCCCTAATTTTAGGTGGTGTCTATAATCATGTTTTCAACTGTTTGTTACAATTCTTAAAATATCCTAGAGAAGAGAAAAAATTCAGAGTGGGTGGATCCCTGGACTCACTGGCAGATGTTACAGCTCCAAGGAGGTGGAATTTCAAAAGTGCTTTTGTGTTTACTAAATTTAAAGCTTCTAGGGATGCTAGTGTTAATGCTCTTCAGATCAAAGCAAGATCATCAGACAGAATTAAAAGCCTTTTTGAAAGACTGATTTCCCACAAGCACTGAATAAGAATCACCTGTTCTAAAGGAATGGTCCGTTAACAGTTAGATTCGTATAGCTCTCACAAAGCCTACACGGATAATGCAGCCTCACACAAAAGGTGAGCGCATGATGGGCACAGGTTAGAAGGACAGAATTATTCAGTTTTCATTCAACCCTCAGAAGAAGTGAAGAAGGAAGCAGAGGACAAGGGATCAGAGTCCAAAAGCAGCTGTTTGGGGATAATCCAGAGCCCAATGGACCTATAAAAGAGAGTATGAAGGTAATGAAAAGGGATATTTACTTTGATTTTTTCATCATAGAACTGCTCTTTCTGTTTCAGCTGCAATTCCAGATGCTGTGCTGACAGCTGAGCCTCACGGTGCTTTTCCTCCAGCTCCTGAACATAGCAAAGATTTATGTCAGACATATATAGAAATATAATACATATACAGTACATGTACAAAACCCTCATTCCCTCTGGTTTTAGGGCTAATATAAATCTATGAGGCCTGGGAGCTCAGCTGCATGAGATACCATTATGAAAGTACATATCACCAGCATTAAACCTTATAAATAGACAGATAGATATATCAGTTATCCTATTTTAGTGTAGGTAGTATAATAAAAAGGGTAAAGAGGTGTTTAAAAAAGAAGTAGATTCCACCTCCACCAAGAGCTGCCTCCTGAGCCAGTACTGCCCCTTCTGATCTGCTTCCAAAAACAATTAAGGTATTCCCCAAAATGGAGCCAGAATGGTTTGTGATAATGAGCAGTTATGAACAGCTCACAGATGTGTGCTGGGATTCTGAAACCATAAACCAAAAAAACCCAATCATCTTGCAGTTAACTTTAAATTCCTTTGCATCAGATTGGCTGGTGAAGGTTTCAAATATATGGATGGATATTTAACAACAAGGGCAAGACATGTGGTAGAGTGCTTTGAATACAGGACAGGGAATTCCTGAGTGTTTAGTCTCATTTCTGATAATGAGACTCTCTCTAGCCTTGGGCAAATCACTTAGAACATAAGAATGGCCATACTGGGTCAGACCAAAGGTCCATCTAACCCAGTATCCTGTCTTCCAACAGTGGCCAATGCCAGGTGCCCCAGAGAGAATGAACAGAGCAGGTAGTCATCAAGTGATCCATCCACTTACACCTTGATTCTGCACTGAGGATCATGCAGGTAAACCTCTGCATCAGTGTAGTTCTCAGTGCAGTGGTGCCTTAATTTTTATGCTTCAGATTCTCCATTTGTAGATTGGAGTGGAGATAATCCTTTCTGTCCTCCCTACAT
Source organism: Trachemys scripta elegans (assembly GCF_013100865.1). Classification (NCBI taxonomy): domain Eukaryota; kingdom Metazoa; phylum Chordata; order Testudines; family Emydidae; genus Trachemys; species Trachemys scripta. Next base: position 22,563,774 of record NC_048312.1, on the reverse strand, counting down.
GGTTGTTGCCAGGATGGATATTTATAAATTGCTTTGAAGATGAAAAGTGCTTTACAAGTTATATATTAGGTGCAAAAAATATTTTTATCCTCAGTGGCTCACAAGGGTGAAGGAACGTAAGTCACACAAAATACAGCCTTGAATAAGTTAAATAGCCCTGTGTCTCACAGGTAAACCAGTTTGGTAGAGGGGGGGCATTTTTGTTCATGAAGTTGGTCTTTAAGGCAGCGCTAGAGAGTCTCCTTTCTTGAGGCTTACTCTCAAGAGTTGAGACTTCAGAGAACATTATTCTCCCTCATGGCCAGGTTTGCCATTCCAGCAGTTTCTGCAGCACAGGAGGCAGATCCAGACCTGACAAGCCCTGGAAAATGGGTTGATTCCATGACATTTCTCTAGTTGACACACAGGCATTTTCTATCCCCTGATCTTCCTTTCTCTTATCTCAGGAAACCAATCTTGGGCGCACACAAAGGTTCCTTTGATCCAGTCACAGCATCAACCCTCTACCACATGGGCTACAAAAATGGAGTGAAAGCCTGCCAACAAGTAGTCATCTAGAAGGAGCCAGCAGCATTTGGTATCCTGGAAGGGGCATTATTGTTATCTTCAGTTGGAAAATGTCTTCTAGTACCAAGAAGTCAATTCAGCTTTCACACAGGCCCACACAGTATAGGTCCAAATAGTGAATCACACAATCAGGTCAGCAGCAGCTTCAGAGTTACCACCACGAGGTTGCTCATGCTAGAGTAGAAGCTCTGCCAGCTCCTGAAGTGGCCCTCTGCAGTGTAGGCATAGAAATGTAGTCTCTTATTTCAGGGGGGAGGGATAGCTCAGTGGTTAGAGCATTGACCTGGTAAACCCAGGGTTCAATCCTTGAGGGAGCCATTTAGGGATCTGGGGCAAAAATCTGTCTAGGGATTGGTCCTGCTTTGAGCAGGGGGTTGGACTAGATGACCTCCTGAGGTCCCTTCCAACCCTAATATTCTAGATAATCTTCTCCAGCAGTTCATATTCAACTCCCCTCACCCAACCCCTTCCTTTTATTCACCATAGCCACTGAGAACAGCCATCTCTACTCCCAAGCAGCAAAGAATAAATTGCCCTTTATTTTTTATGATTCAGAACTTGGCATTTCCTTCCTGTGGCTCTCTTCATCTACAGACAGGCCAGCAGGGCTTATCAAGTACAACCGGAAGAGATCATTCCTTCAGAGAAAACCATCATCCATTTCTTCTGAAGGCTCACCACCTGGCTCCCTTCCTCTCTTCCCTCAAAACTAAAAGAAACAGAGGCCATACCTGTTCCTACATCTCCACCCATCCTCTTCTCCCCATCACTCCCAAAAACAGTTTATCAGAGTCCCCTGTAAAAAATGCCCAACACCAACTGCCTCATGGGATTAAGGAGTCTTCAGACAGAGGTATGTATATCTGACTCAGCCCACCACTCCACATACTGTGCCACTGTAGCAAAAAATCACAGAAAAGGTCCCTCTCTGCTACAGGGACATGCCAACAGAACAAAAGTCCACATCTGACCTATCTTCAGACTCAGGTCTTTTGCCAGTTGTCTTGTCACCAGGAGAAACATAAGGCATTTAAGGTTAAAGAAAAAAAAAATCAATAAAAAAAACACTTCCTCACAGAAGTCCAGATCTCACCAAACTGTAGAGCAAAAACTTTAGACACCATAAAAAGAATCCTTCTAACTGCAATCAGCAAAAAACAACTTCATTTTCTCTTTTGCCCTCCAAAGAGGGCTAACTCTCCAAGTCAGAACTGGCAGGACCTAAGGAAGAGACCCCTGAAACTCCAGACCTGCTTGTCTTAGCGTTATATAAGCGCATTATGGGTCCCCAACATTCTATGTAAACATGGAGAAAACTGCAGATCCAAAACAAGACCCATAGAACAGTGAAATTATATTTCTGCATTCCCTTCCATTTTTTATGGAAAATAATAAAACTCAAACAAAAATGCCCAAATACACACAAGAGACTTATGCAACAAGCCTCGATGTGTTACATGGTCTCTGAATACAAAGCTGGCTTTGTACCCGTGCAAGCAGTGGTCTTTCACTTATCATGCCCTGATGCTGAAAGACAGAACAATGCCAAGGGCCTTATTCTACCTTCTTTATGCTGCCTCAAGGGTTCTGATCTTGAAATCCATTTATGCAGCTATTTCTCAGAACAATTATGGATCACCTATCAACTTCAGTTAAGGCTATTTATACATTCCCACTGGGCCTTCACACATGGTATGTCTCCGGTTCTCCTGCAGTCAGGACTACGACCACCTGTTCAAGGGTGTTTAACATGTTAGTTTTCCTGGTAGTAACGCCAAGAGAAAAAGAGTGGGGGATGGGCGTAGAATCCATATCGATCCCTTTTCTAGATTACAGTCTCATCTGACCTCCAGTCAAGCTAAAAGCAACAACTGACACCAAATATGTGACCTTTTTCCTTCACCACCACATTTTTAATTAGCCCTCCTGCAGAGTAGCATTGCTGTTATAAACTTACTGCTGGAATGATGAACCTAGCTATTAAGGGGAAGCTAAATATGTACTATCCTGATCTCTCTTCTTCAAAAATGAGTCAGGTTTGCCATTCCACCCCTCCTTTAGTAGGGGATCATTTTTAATTTTCAATTTATCTTTTGGGTCTCCTTCAAGCACTGTAGAAAGGTAATTTAATGAAAGATAGATAGTTGATAAACTCAACTACCAGGAAAGATATATGTAACATATATTTTGTCTCTGGAAGCAGTCTCACTACGGGTGGGGAGTGTTCCCAAGGGCACAGTAAATCACTTCCCTGTGACTGACAGGTCTAGATCCTACATTCTATGCTGCAGAAGGAAACCCACTGTTTGAATGGGTATTTGTAGAAGAGAACTCATCAGAGAAGCACACATTTATTTATCTGCCTCATCACAAGACAATGGCTTCTTCCCCCAGGGAGGTATATGTACCAGCAGTACCCTCTGTTTGGTTCCCTTTAGACTAAATTAACCAAAAAAGACTTAACAGATCTAATAACAAGAAAAACAAGAAATTGCCAACTATAGTGGGGAAGGTATGTGGGTGAGAATGGATCTCTGACAAATATTTTAAGAGAAAAACAGTTTTGATGATTCATTTTGTTCTTCTGCAAAATGCAAGAATTTGGGATAGATTAGAAGTCAGACTAAATTGCAAGGGATTTCAAAGTTAAATACTAAAGATGTCATTGTTACACAACCCAGCACTGACCATTAAGAAAGTTATGCTTTTGAAATAGACATTAGGAAATGAATTGCATTCTAGTGAGTTAATACAATTGAGTTGGAAAGTTTCCTATTGGGACAACAGGGATTTTTAAAAAGTAATTTGGTAAGAGATCATAGATACCTAGGAGTTAGTTTATAACTAACACTGCAGGCAGCAGAATTTGTGCACTGAAGTTATTTCCAACATAAAATTTATACAACATCCAATTCCCTTATTCAACAACCCCCACCCGATTTTATGTAGTTCTATGTCCTCTCTTCCCACTCCACTGTGGCATACTCTTTCCCTTTATCTTTCATTTTCATCCCTGCTCACCAAAATTTTGTCTGCCATCTGTTGAATCTGCTGAGATTTAGTTTGAATATCTTCCTTTAGTCGGTTTTCTCTGCGTTCCACAGTCTCTAATCTCTTCACTTGATTCTCCAGAGAATGGCGCCGTTCCTGCAGAGCAATTATGAACTGCCATTTAAGCTAAACAAGTTTTGATTATCAAACAGCAGTGAGCAGGCACTGGGAAAAGTCAACTGAAGCCATCAGTATGTGGTCCTCTTCTACATCCAAAATCATCCCCACTCCCAAAGACTTAACCTAGTCACATGTTCATATTGAATCCAGATGGAAAACACCACCAAAAAGCCTCCCAGTAAGTATTCTTCAGAGAAATAAATTTATAAAAGAATGAATAATCAACTGCTATTTTCTAATCTCTCTCCTCTGACAAGCTGTTACAGGGATCCTGGCCATTCAGTGTTCTACAAGTAGGGGTTTCTAAGCCCAGTTACATCCTATTGACTAGTCCAGTGTAGCCAGAAATTCTCTGCTCACCTCTGCTTCAAGCAGTTTCTTTTTCATGCCTTCATTAGAGTCTTCCCGATTCTGCAATTTCTCCAACTCTTTCTCTGCTCTCTCCTTTGCCTGACGGATATTCTGAAGAAGTTCAGTTGCCTCAGAGCTGGCTTTCACAGCCTAAACCAAGAGGGAAAAAAAAAAAAAAAAAAAAATCAGTAAATTTTAGTACAAAGACACACACACAAAAAGTCTTCATAGTAACAGATGCATGTACAGTATGATGGCAACCTCAGATGTTCAGCATTCTGAATAAAACATTTATAAAAGCCTGGTCTGGCAGCCTAGAATTAGCACAACATCCAACCATGTGAAGGAATATTTCACTTAGTCTCCTGAGGGCTGTAATACTTTGGTCTAATTCTGGTTGACATCTGGTGTTAGGCTGGCTGGTTGGTGTTTAGTGGCCTGTGATGGCGATCAGACTAGATGATATGGTAATCCCTTCTGCCTTTAAACTCTATGAATCCAGGTTCAAACTTCTGCTCCAAACTTCACTTCAGCTGTTGCAAATGTTGGAAAGAGCATGAGGGAAGAACTACTACAGGTCTGTCTTGTTGTACAGTAGCTTCTACTGCTCTACTTGCACTGGAGCTCAAGCCTAGTCCACAAACTCAGTCTAATCCCTTGAGACAAGTTTCACAGATATATTTCTGTTCTGAGAGAACATTGTGTTGAGCCACATCATTTCTTGGAACAAATGAGATAGTAATGGTGCAAACTGGTGGCCTGCTTGAAGGACTGAGATGAAAGTGACAGCCTCATACTGTTTTGACCTCAATGTTTACACTACAGATTCATTATCCTTAAGGAAAGCCATTTCTGGAAAGCCAAAACAGCCAGCAGACTAGTAGTGGGGAGGGGTATGAGATGCTCCCAGATGGATATGAAGCAGCTAGCTCTCTCCTCGCCCCAAAAAGAACCACCATTAGAAATGTATTAGCTGGTATAGTGTTTTCTCACACATAGCCCTTTTGGGTGCACTGGAATTTCAGCGCCCATTAAAGTGAGACTGATAGCACTGATTACAGCAAGGTAGGTACTGTGTATACTTCCTCTAGATGCTAATGTATCCTAATCCTGTCATGAACCCTTATCACAGGCTCATAGGACTGGAAGGGACCAGGGATGGGTCATCTAGTCCAGTCCCCTGCATTCTACTGTTTGACCTATCAACAGAGTAGAGATTGCTAATTGAGAAGTGATTTTATGATTAATACCAAAGCATGCTGGGAGAGTAAACCAAGACCAAAATACATTTCACTGCTGAACTAGCAAGACATGAACCCAAGTCTCCAGAAATAAAAGGTTAGGATAGCGTGTTAGATGCTGTACGCCCATGCTGGCCTTTTAAATTAGAATTTCTACGCACTATTCCTGTTGTGACTCAGCTTCATTTGTAAAAATAAACACTGTTGACACATTTCAAGAGCAGAAAGCATATTGAGAATTCTGATTTCAGATACCGGCTCCCACCCCCACTTTCTCCCTCTGACATCCCCTCTTGCTGTGACTAATTCTATTTTTGACTATGAAACAGTGCACATCTCCCCTGCATTAGGGTTTTGCTGGAAAGCCTTGTGAAAAATTCACCAACCCCACCCCTGACTTTACCTTTGCCAGCTTGTCCTGCAGCTCCTGGATTTTGGTCTGCTGCTCTGTATTGATCTACAGTTAAATGCAAGGGAGAAAAAATGAATGTCTGCCGTACTTGTGATTTATTTATTTTAGACTTGCTTCCCAGAATCTTTGTTTCTCTCTATAATTCCAACCTGCCAGATGATCCAATGCATTCCTGCTCCTGATTTCCTCTAGACCATTTGCCATATTTCTGTCACTAAATAAATCACTTTGACCCAGCATGCAGAACTAAATAAATTTATTTTTCAGAATAATCATATTTTCCATGTGACATTCTTCATTCATAATCATACGTACAGGGTTTTTCTTTTAACCCACCTCCAGCACAGATTACTCATAACAGGTTTGTCTTGGCATAGCTACTCTACAAGTTCAGTTGACAACAGGACTGACCAAGCCAGCTTTAAATCAAATCACACAGAACAGTCCGTCCCACAGAGAGATAGGATGGAAGTCTATTCATGCCACTGACTATCCATGGATGTTCTGGGTTTCTGATAGTGATAATATACTTGGGCAGTAAACTCTACTGACACTAAGGAAGCATACCTTCTCCAGTTTGGAATACAGCTCTCCTACTTCAGTTTTCCCATGGTCTTTAGCCTGTAATTTAAAAATATAAAATGTATAACTCTGAAGAAAAGTTTTAGGATATTGGACTTCACCCAGAATCATAAACTCAGGCAGTTTAAATGTAAAAAGCTTTACAGGGAATAAATGAAATTGTTCCAACTATACTGGTAATACAAAATGGCTTCCAACTGTACAACCTGTACCAAGTTTCCAAGGACTTGAATGCAACTCATTTATAAATCCCAGCCAACACACACTAGAAACTAGGAGTGTAACAACACCTTTCCCAGGGAGCCTTCACTACCTTCTGTAGTTTGTTGTGACATTCAGTAGCTTTACGTTTGAATTCTTCAGCTGCCAATCGTGACTCTCTCAACTCCGATTCATAGAGATCACTACGTCTACGAGCTGAAATAAGATCCTCTTCTAACTGATTCATCATCAACCTCATCTCTTCCACCTGGGCTTGATACTCCTGTGGGAAGAAAAGGGACGTTACATTTTGGAAAGCACAGAGGAAAGACAGAGAGTGGCAAACAATACGATAGTACCTATATGGAATAGGCAGAAAGCAGACAAAGTATATAAAGAGAGGACAAAAACATAAAATAAAAGGGTGAGAGAGCCAGGCAGAATACAATATCCATTCCTTTCTGGCTTGTGTCTTTCATGACAGAGTCAATAAGTCATTTCCAAGCCATTACCTCAGAGAAGATATGAAATGTAACCAAAAAAAATCTATTTTGAGGGGATTCAACTGCAGAAACACATTCATGGTTTTTGAAACAAATGGTAAAGTACTTACATGTTATTTCTCTCCCTGAAGGTTAGTGGTCTATATAGACATATGCTTCTGAGTTTTGTGCCTCTGTCAAACACCCAGATATATTCTCTCAAAGTTATTCAGACTGATAACATGAGAATTACTACAAACCTGGATGGTCGGGGTGGGTGAAAAGGAGAAAAAAAAATGTGTGTGGCCTCCAACCATCAGTTTATTGGTTTCTTTTGATAGCTCAGGAAAGAAACATATTAAACCTAAAGTAAAAGTCCTCTATCATTCTTGATGGGAGTAGCGGTAATCTAGTATCAAATGTTACCTTTGGAGGATAACCCTCTAGGAGTCACATTTTCCCCCCAAAGGCCACTATTCTATGTAGTCCACTCCTCCATTAAACTACAATAAAGGATTTGGAATAAAAATTTTGGAAAAGTGCAATGCCTAAAAATCAAAGAACAGAAAGAACATTTGGAATGACTGTTCCAATTAGGGCAAGCATGCAAGGTGAGAAGTGGGTGTAGATAGATCCTGAGGTGACCAATGAAATCTTCAGTAGAGGAATCTAAGTGTTGATTGTTATTACATAGTACGCATTTGTATAGTCCTTTAAATACACAAGTGCTTACAAGAAAACAAATATTGTCCCTTTCCTAAAGAGCTTGATTTTATATCTGTCTATCTGGTGGGTGGGGAGCATGCGCACCAGGCGTACGCTAGGCAAGTACACAACACAGACAAAGGAATGGGAGAAAGGACATAAACAGATCTTGCTTTCCATGTTATTTTCTTAGAGTCCATATACACACACTATTATTCAATTCTCCCTACCAAACCTGGCCCATTCACCCACTACTTTTACTTTCTCCTGTGTTCAAATTCATATTTATCAGTTAATTCTCTGCTCTCCACTTTCTGCCACATATGGCTGGAGGTTGCCACTAGCAGCCTTCTGCCTTAGAGTGACTCGCTGTTTCATAATACCAACAGGGGACCTAGCTGGCCCATCCTCCCACCAAGTCCAACTGTTGCGGTCCAAGTATTTTCTCCCTGGACGGGGCTGAAGCTTTTATACCATAGGTGAGGCAAACATGCATTAGCTCAAAATATCCTTTCACACCAATGGATTTGTGCAAAGAAAGACGCAGAATGCTTGGAAGAAGTGTGTTCTGCTCAAAGATCACAATTTGGATCAGCACTTCCAAGAATACTCAATTTCTAGAGCAACAATCACTTGACAAAGGAATTGTAAGCAAGGCCTCACATGCCATTGAGAAAGTTAATGAATTTGGGAATAGTTAAATAAAATTTCAGTTTTTCTTGCTTCTTGATATTATCCAGGCTGTTTCTTTAAGCACATCATATACTAAGATCAGAAGAAAATGCTACACAACTCAAACACACAACACTTCTACTTGCACATCTTAACCTAAGGCATCCAACATTGGGCAACTGAACACAGAAAAGCTGAAGTGAAAACTAACCAGAGATTAAAAACTGTCAGATAAAAATATACTAAGTAAAGTTATGTCTAGAAGCCAAGTCAGAAATAGTAATGCTCTCCTATACACTGTACCCAAATTGATGTTGAATTTATGGCATTACCCTGAAATATCAAATACTTGAACTTATTCTCCTTGTGGGATTTGCCATTGTTGGTAACTTAAGTATCACCACCTCAACAGGATTCTCCCCAAGCATGGCTTTTCTTAGGGTTTTCCCCCCCAGCATCTCCATCCTCTGTCTCAGACCCTAATTTCCTTTTCCTGAAAGAAATGCTCCAAGCCCTCTTATTTGCCAAGATGACCAGCTAGTATGAGTGAGCAGATACTACACAGCATGTTTATGCAGCATTCTAGCACCTGAGCTTACAATAACTCAGAAGAACCCTGTAGTAGGTTCTTAAGGCACAATTTCCTCTGGTGACCTAAACAGCACCTTAACATTCTCATGAATCTTAGCCAAAATCTACATTAAAAGATATTGAGTTCAAATCATGTTGGGATGCAAGTTTTATTAACATTTTTATTTTTCCTCTCTGACAAATAAGTTTGTCCATTTTCACAACCTAATTATCATCCAAAAACATTCTACATATAACAAATATTTAAAACAACTCTACTAAAGCAGCAACAGCACTCAAAGTAGCTAGCCTTAGAACACTGTCATTCTCCAAAACAACCAGCAAAACGAATACTTAAGCTGTATATATGGTTCTGCCACATCCTGAGGGTTTTATCTGCACTTCATTAAATTTTGCATAAGGTAAGTCTCCAGACAAGAGCTATTACCAAGGGTTCTGTGCATACGAGTCTTACACACAAAGACATTAGTCAGTTAATATTTGTAAAGTGCTTTGAAGATGAAAAGCAGTAGATGATTGCCAACTATTGTTTGAACTGCAGAGAAATTACAATTTATTTTTCTCAATATAATGTGTTTCCATTACACCACAGAATGTAATGGGTTCTGTGTGGTAGACTATTTTTAATCTTAAAATTACCCAACATTATTTGTTGTATTTTTCATTTAAGCTCTCTCTCTCCACCCCCAGTAAAACAAAGTTCACAGAATGATTTTTTTACCACTTTTCTGAAGGAAAAAAATTATCTGAACAAACACCTTCTCTGCAAAAAAAGCTAAAGTTGGAAAAAGAACAGTTCAGCGACATAGGCAGTATTTTGAAAAACAGCCCCATTCAAAGCTGATTAGACACTGAAAATGGTCAAATTAAAACAAGATATGGGTTAATGTGCTTCTCCCCCAATTCAGAATTCCCATGTGAGGATTTAGGTGAAAGCAATATTAACCTTTGTTAACTTGTGTAACTTGATTGCTTAAAATGGATTTTTCCAACATGTCAGTTTCACAAAATATTGCAACTTTCTCCTAATTTGGTTTTTTAGGCAAAGATTTCATTTGATCAGCTTGATGGATTGCAAAAAAAAAAAAAATATAGGAAGGCTCGAGACCATGCATGTTTGCAAACACACACAACACACACACAAATTTGTTCTTACTTTGTTTAAGGAACTCAGGGCCGGCTCCAGGCAACAGATGACCAAGCACATGCTTGGGGTGGCACCTGCTAAGGGGCGGCCAATCTTAGGGTGGTGGGGGGCGCTCAGGGTTTGGGGGGGGGTTCGGTCGGGTGGCGCTGGGGGTGGGGTGGGTTGTTTTTGTTTTGGCGGCTGCGGGGGGGGGGAGATTCGGCAGCAGCGCTCGGGGGGGGTGTGGCAGCGCGGCGGGGCGCTCCGTGGGGGAGGGAGGGTGTTCGGCAGCGCGGCTCGGCGGTGGGGGTATTTAGCAGTGCTCCGCGGGAGGTGTGTGTGGCGGCGGGAGGGTTCGGTGGCGCGGCGCTCCGCCCGGGGAGGTGGTTCGGCGGCTCTCCACGAGGGGCTGGGCGGCGCAGCGCTCCGCGTTGGGGGGGGTGGCAGCACGTTGCTGAGGGGGTGTCTTATGGCGGCGCTATGGAGGGCAGCACTCTTTTTTGCTTGGGGCAGCAAAAAAGTTAGAGCCGGCCCTGAAGGAACTCTTCCCTCCTGCTCCCCATCCCCCCCCACACACACTCTCTTTCTCTCTCTCTCTCTCTCTCACACACACACACATGGCATCCCACCAATATAAAACACATTCCTGGCATCAGAAGCGGGTAGTACATGCAGTGAGTTCTACTATTCTGCTCCCAAGAAGCAGTTGTACCTGTTCTTTGATCTCCTGCAGTTTTCGGCTCTGCTCTCTGATATCATGAAGAAGTTGTAGCGCCTTGTCATCCTCCTGAGACACCTCCATCCGTGCCTGTTCCAGGCTTCGCTTTAAGCTCTGCAGAAAGCAAAATGTTCAATGCATAGACCCTTTGCACATTACTCTAAGAAATATCCTCAGTCAAAGGAACACAAAGCTTCTCCTCAAATACTATGAGACAACATAAATTAAGACACCAATTACGGAAACTTGCAAATTCACTGCTACTGAACTTCAATTTTTCCAGCTGGAGAAAAGCAATACACTTACAAATACCATCTATTGCACAGAGATGTTAGTTCAAACCCTACTCTTGTAGGCCAGGTGTGGAGTCAAAGAACACACACAATGAGTGAAACTTCTTAGCAACATTAATTATCCATCCTTTAGCACTATCTATTCACATCTCTAGCACTGGCACTCAGCTGATGCTATATTACTACCATGACTTGCTATTTTTCTCCCCACTGTTGAACTCAGTTATGTCCTTTACTCTTTTTTAAACTTTAAAGAGAAAAGGGCAGCACTATTGTTTCAAGGTTTCGGCAAAACCTTTGCTTACAAACTTCAAGTTAGACAAATGCTCATGTCACCTACTTAATGAGTACATCATTTTTCATACAGAAGGATCCAAAACTTTTTAATGTTGTTCATACAATAGAAAATAGTATATCCAGATGGTTCAACCCAGCTTCAGATGCACCTCCTGCTGTGCATTATTGCATTGAAAGCCTCCCGTTTATCCGGATAAATTCATGTTCCCCATTCTATTTGGATAAATGAAGTTACACTCTATAGGAAATGCTTCACACTCCACTGAAAAGCAGCCACTGATAGAGTGCTGTCTTGGCATGCTACATAGACAGAGTTTTGGGTTTTGGTGAGAAAGGGGAAGGAGGACAGAAAAATACCACATCCAATTGAAAATATAAACACTATTTAAGTAGGCAGAGTGTAAACATCCTCATTGGAATTTTGCCAAGACAACAGGGCAGACATCCCCACTCCTGTAAAAATGACAAAGGATCTTAAATACATATCTTTAAGGGCCTCATTTTTATATCCCATCTGAAAAACAGCACTTGCCACAAACACATTGCTATCACTACCCTGGGGAATTGGAGCAGTACAAACTCAGAATGTCACATTGAGTCAACACCATCATGTTCTGAAACACCTTTGTTGTCCTTTGAGGTTTTCCTTTAAGTATTGAATAGGCCCCACCTTGCTTTCATTCTGAAGTCTCTCAAGATCAGAACCCAAAAGCGGTACAGTATTACTACTAAGACAAGAAGAGAACCAGGGTGTAGTTCATTGTGAGCAAGACAACAGTTTTAGCTCCTTTACCATTACTACTGAATGATGTTGTAAGCACATAGGCCAAGGAATAAAGTTTGAACAAACCCATATCTACCAAGCCTTCAATACTCTGCAAACAATTTACTGCTCCGATTTCAATAGACAACCATTCCTCTTCCACATTATCTTCTTTCTTTACTGTATATGTACCACCAAGACCATCATGGAACAGAAAGCTAAAGACCATCAGAAATTGCACCTTCAGAGGGAAAAGGACTAGGGTAAAGGCTCACACTGCATTCTGTGATGTAGGTTGCCAGGTCCTGCTCCAGGAGGGATCGCTGGGTCTCAGAGGCTTTCAGTTCCACCTCCTTTTGGCTAAGTACAGCCTCCACCTCTGACACCCTCCGGTGCAATCGTGTCATTTCCTGCTCCATCTGTAACAAACATTGAAAGGTTAAAAAGCATTTCCAAAGCTCTGTCAGTTGCTAATTTCAACGCACCACATGTGATGAATTTCAGTCTCTAAGAGACTCCTAATTATAATTCTCCAGATGCTATTTAAATTCCAATACCATTGTCTCTGCTCCTGGGAATGCACAGTTCTTCACAAGGACAGGTAGTAAGTCTAAGTCACCCCATTCATTCAAGCTGCTTGTTCATATTCAGTCATTCTTCAGTCATCTCTGGTTTTGCAGAGATGGGTCACTTTAGCTTTATCCTAAATCCATGTTGGACCAGAGGATGGGTCTCCCCCATCTCCTTGCAGGAAGAAATGGTCAAATCCAGCACAAGACAGGGAGACAAATAATTGCACTCTCATAAAAGTCTCAAACAACACTTGAGTTTTTATAGACTCCAATGAGTTCTCTTTACTAAGAAACAGCAACTGTTAAAAGATGTTCACCATAATCAATGAAATGGCAACAGTTACACAAGTAGAAGCTGAAGGACTAGGAAAAGAGACTTTGTATCACTCAGAACAGAAATGCAGCAACTCTGCAACCGATGAGAAGTAAATGCTGCCTGGTGGAAGAAGCAGTCATCTGTGTCATGGTGAGAAAAGGGCTTTTTAAAATCCAGAGCCTCCTCTTGTTAAGTTTAACATATCTACAGCAAAGGCATGGCCTAAATTCATCTTCTTCTGTACTGATCAGGAAGCCACTTCACTGAAGGAAAAGAACTTTGCCCATCACAGATCTGGACGATCAGCAGCATCTGACAGATCCCTTGGCATACATTGGTTGTAGATTCCTGGAGCAATGAGGGAGGCCACTCACATAAATAAATACCTTGTGACACTTGTCCTGGGTGTCCTGCAGCTCTTTGCTCTTTAGAAGGAGTTTCTTTTCCATGGAGCTGATCTTAGCTGGAGAGTCCAACCCCGAGACAACAGACCTAAAAGAACAAAGCCAAATAATACATAAATATAGGCAAAATAGTACAGGACTCTCCACTTAACCAACTTTGGTCAGATCATTGGGTAGTTATCCTGGGCTAAACTAGGAGGAAAGATGAGGCAAACTATATGGTGTAATAGCTACTAGGTTAGGTCAATCAACATTGTGTGTCATTAGTAAACACCATGTCAGGTCCTCTACTGGTTACAAGATTAGTACTTTCATTTACACAGTAAGTTTTAAATACATCTCAAACAATGTGACACAGAAAGCATTTCTGGATGCTCCTTGCAGGTGTTAAAAAGCCAAATGTCAAATTGGTTTTAACCACTCAAGAAGTTAAATAATTCGCTGAAAATTCATTGCCTGTTATATTTTGTTACTGTTAAACAGATTTCAAAAACAAAAGCAGACAGTACTAGAAAAGCAACTGAAAACTCAAAGGTGCCAAACTCTGAACAACCGTGAGCTGAAGCACCTGCTCATTAACTTGGTCTCTGCTATCCCAGGATTTTACTGAAACATTCCCAGTCCAGCTCTACACTCCTTCTCTATTTCATCCACACTGACACAATTAGCCACATTTCTAGATCTCAAAGTTCCACCAATAAGCTGCGTCTCCCGAGAAAAATCTACTTAACCGTAGCATTCATTGAAATTTGACTCCAGGAAATTGAGGAACGCATTTAGATTTTTTTTAGCACTCTCTCTGATTGGGTTCTTTACCCCCCATAAAGTTAACCATTTACGTTGGTTTAAACCAGCACATCTCAAACTGGGGGTCTCGACCCCAAAGGGGGTTGCAACCTATTGTAGGGGAGGTCATGGTATTGTCACCTTTACTTCTGACCTGCTTTCAGAGCTGGGCAGCTGGAGAGTGGCGGCTATTGGCTGGGCGCCCAGCTCTGAAGGCATTGCTACCACCAGCAGGAGTGAAGAAGTAAAGGGGGCAATACCATACTATGCCACCCTTACTTCTGCACTGCTGCTGGCGACAGTGCTGCCTTCAGAGTCAATGCCGCATCCAGCAGCAGCGCAGAAGTAATGATGGCATGATAAGGGTGGGTTGTCATCACTTTTTTTTTGGGGGGGGGGGGGGCAGTCATCAAAACCTGAAATATTTACAAAGGGGGTCCCAGCAAAAAAAAAAAAAAAAAGGTTGAGAACCCTTGGCTTAAACTGATTCTAGAAAAGCATTAGAAGTGACTATTTGTGATTTGGAGCATATGTTAGTGTTTTGCACTCTTAAACCAGATGTTTTAACTATTACCTGCTTAAATATGCATCTCAAATTATACAAAAAAATTAAAAGACAAAAATCACATTCAACAGAAACAATTCCCTGTAGCAAAATGTGATTCCCACTAAGTAGTTAAACAGTTAAAGAGGGAACCAGTTTTAACAGAAGAAGCCTAGAGCTCATTGTTAGTTGAGATTTTAAAAGTACAATGAAGGTGCTAATAAAAGAACATGCAGTCTGCCCACACATTGCTTGCCGGCTTCTCCTGGCCACAGCTTTGGTATGCAGCCAGTTATCCCCACGGAGAGAAATGAGCTTCGAGCAGCCCTTTGCACATAGCTACACACCCACACACAGCAGCACTGTCTCTTCTTACACCAAGGAAAGTTTGATTTTACCACCACCATTTTCTGAGAAAATGCACTCCCAAGTCCAAATACACAGAGAGGGTATTAGTCACACACATGAAAAGAAATGGACTTTATAAAACTGTGCTGCAGCAGCATGTATGGAACAACAGATTTTAATGAGTGCCACCTTCTAAAGCCATTTGGAATGCAATCCTGATATTAACCTAAGTATAGCAGAGCCCACCACTCCCAACCTGCGTAGAAATATCTAATATAATGAAATCATTTTTTTTTAAATCTAACAAAGAAACAAGCCTATTAGAAGAATGAAACCCACATATAAAATGACAAGATATAATGAGGATTTATTAGAAGAATAAATCTTAAAATTGAATGCAGTGGTTAAACACTCAAATTGGTGAACTGGTCTAATCAACCCTATCCCCCAGATTATGGTTTTTAAAAGTCAATATATCAAAACATCACTATACTCCTCCAGAGAACAAGCAGCCATCAGAGAAAAATACTTATTAAATCCCATCACAGACAGGCGTACAAACAAGGCTAAAAATGGATAGGTGAGAAAAAACAGTCCTAGAAATAAAAATTAAAAGATCACATTAACTAAAAAAGATGCAAAGGAATCTGCTTCAAAATGTAATTCGTATCAATATAAAAATAACTGCAAATGTGTAATGATAATTTTGATAAGTTTTTTATATTAAAATGTTAACTTCTAAGATCTCTAAATTAGCTCAGCAAGCCATTTTTTAAAAATAATCATAGTTCCACAATATTAATCATCGCACTTTAGTTTTCTGCTCATCCCACAGGCACTGCTCAGCAGATTCTAGCTAGTTCTGATAGGAAAGAGGACACTTGCCCCACTGGTTCATTATAAATGTTCCTGTTTCATCCTGGCGTGCATTTTTTGTTTTTTGAAGGGAACAGGCTCATAATACTGTACACACCATTTTGCAATTCAAACATTTTGCCTGGAGAGCCAACAAACCATCTAGCTGCACTGCAACACAGGGAACAACAGTATGGGACCCAGGGAGAAAGCACACCACACAGCAATGGAGTGGTGGGATGGAACGGGGTGTATTGCTACTCTGAAATGATCCCCCAGCCAAAGTTTGGAATGTCATTAACTGGCTCTGGAGATAGCTGCTGCTCAGGTGTGATGTGTGGGAAGAAATACATTGCAATCTTTCCCTCCCATTCAAAATAAAAAAGATCCCTTAAAAAACTGTGCGCGCTAACTATGGCAATTTTTTCTTGCTATGAAAATCAGTACGTCTCAACCCCAAAGCGAGCTGGTCTCCGTATAGTGGATTTGCATTAGGCACACATAAGAGTTTGGCAGTGTCCACTTCAGCTAATTCCTCCTTTCATGCAAACTCTACTAAGGCTGCTTCATAAGTACCCCTACCTCCTTTTTAAGTCTCAAGAAGAGAGAGTCATCAAGAGAATGGGGATGCTTAAAATCCATCAGAAGTCTTATCACGGAGATCCAAACTCCCAAAGGATTTTATGACAAGATGTGAGATGTGTGCTGTAGTGTCATTGTTACATACCCCCTCATTCAGAGTTATCTCAGAAGTTAAACACATTCAATCTGACAGCAAAAGCTACCATGCAAACATATCACTCAACTGGTACCATTTCAGAATATTTAATTAAATTAACCATTAAACCAAGGGTCACTTTTCTCAGTGTCTGCAATTTCCTCTAAGGTGTGAAGAAATGAACAACAAAAAAGGGAATCGACTCATGTAAATAAAAAACAGGAATGAAGGGGGATATAAAAAAACCTCAAGTCTTGGTCAAATCTACAGTAGAAAACGCTAACCACACTAGCTGTGCTAATCTATTTTCAAGAGGAAAATTACCTCCTTGAGTTATCATTTAAATGAATTGGCTTAATGCTGATTACCTAGTAATTCATAGAGAGTAGAGCCAGAACCTCTCCCAGAAGGACTGTAGGGAATGGTGCAGAAGTGCTGGATATCAGAGGGCTCCTCCTGTCCTAATCTTTCCAAGTAAGAATTGCTACAGAAAAAGCTAGAGGTTAACCAAAAGGGAATGGCAAGTTCACAGCTCATCCTCTATCATGCACTGTATCTTTACATATGTTCCTATCTTCTTACTTCATCTTTTTATCCCAATCTCATAAGCCTCCAACTCACCTGTGCTTCTTCCTTCTCATAGCTGCTGGTACCATCTGTCCTAATCCTGGCCCCTACACATATCCATACTCCCCCTTCCCATGCCTCATGCTTAAGGCTAAGATTGTGTCACAGGTATTTTTAGTAAAAGTCATGGACAGGACGCAGGCAATAAACAATACATCACGGAAGCCCAAGTCCTGCCATGCACGGGGCTGAAGCTGAAGTCGAAGAAGTCATGGAGATCAATTAAAGTCACAGAATCCGTGACCAAATCATATCCTTACTCATGCTCTATTCTCTAACTTCATTTCCATCTCTACCCTTCCACTCCTCCAGGCTTTCCATTTTCTGCTCCCTCTCAAATGCCTCCTCCATCCTAAAACACAGCAAAAACCAAACAATGATACCATCAAGATGTGAATGCAGTGAACTGAAACAGCAGATTATCATCAAAATCTTGTTCTCCCTTTCCTTTTTTCTCCCTTCACAAAGGCTGGAACAGAAACCTACCAGCTGTTAGATTCAACTTACCGGCCAGAGAGGTCAATACAAAAAACAACAGAGGAAGAAATCCTCACCAGCAAACTCTGGGGTAAAATACTGGTGGACAAGGTCAGCTCCTCTCCCAACCTCAGTTGCTGGGGAAGGGGAAGATGCTTACCTGCACCAAACATGAGAATTCCTCATTTTAATATCAGCCTTACCTCTAGCTAGTAAGTGTCTGATAAATTGGAAGAACAAGTTTCTCTTCACACTTCTCCAGTCTCTTATTGGCTTAAGGAGGGTAAGAATTGGGGCAAAAGAGAATGAAGAGAGGTCTGCTCTACCCCCTAGTCCTTCCTTTTTTGGGAGTCCTCCTTACCCATGAATCATGCAAGTGCCTATCTGCGCTGTTGCTTCTCAAGGCTTTGCCAACCAGCGGCAGCAATGTGAAAGTAACATGATTCTTGGCAGTTTGGCTACGGCCCACTAGATTCTGACTGGAACATAGGACTGGAAGGGACCTCCTGGGTCATCAAGCCCTGTCCCTACTATTGCATATAATCCTATTCATAAACTTATCATGCTCCATATTAAACTAGCTAGTCCTATTGGAAAGGTGTGCCAGAATCAATCCTCTGATGTTTAGAAACTTTCTTCTAAATTGCCAGCCTAAGTTTATCCATGGTGAGTTTATATACGTTTGTTCTTGTGTCCTTTAGCTTAAATAGCTCTACTCCCTGCCTGGCATTTACCTCCCAATGTATTTACAGAGAGTAAACATATCCCCTCTCGGCCTTCATTTTGCTAGTCTAAACAAGCCCAGCTCTTTTAGTTTCCTCTGGTAAGACCGGCTCTCCATTCTCCTAACCATTCTAGCAGTCGTTCTATGCACCCATTCCAATCTGAATTCATTTGTCTTGAACATGAGTGACCAGATCAGTACACAATATTCCAGATGAGGTCTTACCAGTGCCTTGTACAATGGCATTAATACTTCCCTATGGGTACTGAAAATACCTAAGCTGATACATCCCAGATGTAGTGAAAGTAACAGGGACCTTGTTAATTACCATCTACTGCTGCTGCACAAAAAACTGTGAGCAGCAACAAAGGCACTGGAGCTATCAGTTTGCAAACACAGGAAACCAGCCTGACATCACTTAGCAACCATAAGAATTATAATTCGTTTTTAGATGACAGTAAGTTCTGCACTGGTGAGTTAGTACCTCACACTTGTTAGAGGAAGCACCCCCTTACTACTAGCAAGTTTACAAATGATTTTTTAAGCCTTACTCTCTGTTTGTTGTTCTCATTTACTGCCTCCTGTCTAAAATTAGATTGTTAAGCTTCCCAGGGCAGGTAATGTGTCTTATTTGTTCAAAAAAGAACCTAGCACACAGTGGACACTTTATAAATTATAAAGAAATCTTCCTCATTCCCCAACCTAGCAGTGGGATTCAGGAGATCACTAGTCACTGCACTAGTTTAAATACTGATGTATCCTAATCTCCCTCCACTCCTTGCAATATTTAGCAGCTGCTCCTCAAAACAAAATGCAGTTCTTTACTCCCAAAGGTAAATCCAGGAACGAATTTATGAAAATCTAGTTCTAATATAAAAGTTCAGCCTATAATATAAGCAAAATCTTCTTAGGTTCCTTTTGGAAGAAACATACAGGAGACCAGGCTGCATCAGGCAGTTCTACACAACTTTACCCATAATTCCTCCAATACATATTAATCTTGACCCTCTTTTGCTATATCTTTGCTATTCCACTACTAGAACCCAAACAAAACTTCAACAGTTATCCTTAACTGTTATATGCACCACCTCCCACTAATCAGTTCCAACATAGCTTTGACAGTGCATACCTATATCAACCTGCAACACCCTCATTATGATCAGCCTTTAACCAATATCACACAGATATGCCAGTGCACCTGAGACTTAACCATAAACCCTCTCCACACTTTCAGTACCAGGACCCCAATACATACAGAGTTCTAGCAATACACCTAGATCAAGTTCTGGGCCTCTACTGACAGTTACACAAATGGCATTCTGGTTTTGTTATGTGGAGAACAGTCCACTAGGGAGTAGGATGACACCATAAGTCATTTCACTTATAATTCAAGGTAGATTTTAACCCCAAGTATCCACAGTTGAAATTTACCAACTCCAAAACTACTTCCACTGACATCTCACTAAAAGCCAACATATCTTTCAACCATTATTATAACCTCCTTCTTCTCCCTCCCAACCATGAAGGCAACACCTGTGAGGAAGGACAGTCACTAAAGACAGTCGGAGTCTCCCCTTCTGATCACCGACCTATACATCATATAACCTTGACTCAAAATATAGGCAACAGCCAAGAATACCACCAAATTTGGTTCCACGCTTCTCTCTCGAACAACTTACTCAACACCAAAAGCAACTATCACAGCCAATATGACAAAGGCATGAAACCTGGGTCAAGTCCCTGATGGGGACTATCTCAGTGATGAAAGAAAACGGTTGAAACTAAAAGATGATACCTTAGCATGTTGAGTCACCAAGCCAGCTAAAGGAATTGCATTTCTGAGTGGCCTTCTGGTACTGGAATAAGGATTCCTCAATTTGATGTGCTGCACGAATGCTTTTCTCATTAGCTCTAACACCAGGAACCAAGGACTCACCAGGTCAAAGAGGTTTACACCATGCCATTTACGTGCTTCTTTTTCCTGTCTCAGTTCTCTCTCTGAAACCCTAATTCCTTCCCAAATGAAGACCAGTTTTTATGGATCTCAGTTCCTCACCCCCTGCACTGTCTGTGGCTCTCTGACCCCATAACACATCCAATATACAGCAATGCCCAGTCTCAGTGTTTAACTTGATCGAGCAGTACACACCGCCAGCTCAGTGAAGCTCTATCTCTGGTTCACTGACCCATCAACACACACTTCTGGATTAGTGGAGCTCCATCTCTGTGGATCACTGATTCAGCCTCACACCCACCCCTAGTTTCGTGACAACCAGTCTCTGCATTTCTGACCTAACAGAACATACCCCCACTTCAGCCTCTGAACTCCATAGGATTTTCCTTCTTCCAGAGACCTGGGAAAAAAAAGAAATCAGACTGCCCACTCCTCTCCAGGGAACAGCAAACACAACTAATGCAAAGTAACCAAATCACAATTTTAGCAATGTCAGTTTCAGAACCAGCCTTAATTTCCACACAAAACCAGAGAACAATATTAAATATACAAACCCACGGCAGCAACAGATAGAGCCTAAAGCGGTCAGCTTCCCTACAGCAGAGCGCAGGCCAGTTAAAAGCAGCTTTCCCCCTCCCCCACCCCCTCCCCAGTACAAGCCCTGATTTTCTTGTACTGATCCTGTTCACTTAGACAGTAATTCCCACTTACTCTGATCTGAGGATCCCCAGAGCCTTGATGAAGGAAAACCCCACAAACGGCAAATCTTCACCCGAGAAGCCGGCTGGGTTCAACTGCCGCGGAGAGGATAAAACCCGCGAATTCTTCTCTGGTTCATCAAAATTTGAGGTGTCATCATCAGACCTGAGGGTAGGAACGAAGGGGGGAGGAGCTGGTGGAAAAAACAAGGAGAAAAGACAAATTTCAGCTACAGTTTGCTCTGCAACGGTCCCATTCATTCAATGCTTGCAATGGCACTGCAGCTCCTGCTTTTAATCTTGCTAACACAAGCAGACTGAGCTGCTGCTCTCAAATCGTATTACAGCAACAAGAGATTAACCCTTCAGCTACCAACATGGCTACCATTCTGCAGGCACAGTGTCTCCCATGCTGGTTAAACTGGTCTTTTGAGTCAAAGGCACCAGGCTAAGAAAAGCTTTGGACTCATATTTACAGGTTATTTCTTCCTGATTTTTCTAGAAAAACAAAGATGTCTCTAAGCCACCGAATTAGTGGAGTAAACTACTTCATGAGAATAGAGTCAGCTACCTTGCTAGCCAGCTAAGGAATAATTTCTGCCTATCACCTCTACCAGCAGCCTCCCCAGTCCAGATTTCTGGTTCTTGTTACCATCAGTAAACGTATCTTGTTCCTGGAAGATTTCAACATGCTGCAGCTACTAAACCCAAATAGGTCTAGGAGGAGGGAGAAAAAGAAATAAAGATTTGCTTCCCCAAGACAGCTTGCTTAGGATTTGGAACTCTTGGTGGGACACCACTGCAGTCTGGCTCCGATACAATCTGAATAGAGGTATCGATGGCAGGAATTATAATCTATTTCTTACTCTAATTTTTAAATCAAAATATCTTAACTTGTTAACCAGTTGTTTAATTTCAGCCCATCTTCTAACATTTGCTGCAGTTTAATTAACGCAACAAAACAAAAGGATAAGTTCTTTTAAATGATGTGCAGCACCCCAGGTCCCTGCTGGTTTGGCTGCATGTGTGAAAAGAATGAATGTAAAAGCTTGCTGTGCAATTCCTACCTCATAAAAGCATGTTTCCTCCCAAGATTTTTTTTTTTTTTTAATTTCATCATTCAGGTCTTCACTCCCTGCAAATCTACTAAGCTCTTTTTTGCTCTATGAAGCAGACAGCTCTTCAGTCCGCAACTAGAACACAGCCCATTGTTACAAACTGATGGAAGTGTTGTGTGCTAAAACCGTTACCATGGATCCAGTATAGATCTCCTGTAGCTGAAGGGCTGATGAGAATTGAAGAACCGGGAACAAACATTACAGCCCCTGCAGTGCAGGCTCCCTGCTCCTCACTCTGTGCATGCTCTAAGTTTAACCCTACCTGCCTGTATTCGTGACAGATGCTGATGCTTATCTGACTGACACAAGCAGAATGAGTCACTGCTGGAGCTTGCTAGCTCCCTCTAGGTTGCCAAATCCTTTCACAGCTCAATTTTTAACTCTTAATTTTCTACACTAATTTGTGTATAAGCTAACAGCAGACCAACACCAAGCTACCACCAGACCAGCATTCATAGGCAAAAATCTGCCTGTTTAAATCAGTAAATTGCAACAATACATGCATGCTCTATTAGTGGCTCTCCAGGGAGCCATGCTGACACAGCTTCCAAATCGGGAAAAGGAAGGAAGGTCCACCAAGCTGGGAAGCTACTGCTCACATACCATAGTTTCAAGAACATTGGAGTAGGATGAATGAAAAATTAATAAGGAAATTATATTACTTTTCAAACAGTCTCTGGAGCATTCAAATCTTCTTTGTCAATATCAAACAAATAGGTTCTGATACTTTATTGGTTTAAAAAAATTGCAAATGTTTAATAGGATGAGAACTGTATTACAGATTGAATTCTCTTAATAGGACATCTAGTTATAGCTCTTCTGTCTAGCACTCTCACTCACACAAACACAGGAGCAATAGATTACAATACAACTTCATTAGCTATAACGTTTTTCATACAAATAGCACCCCAAAATGCTTTGCAAAGTTAAGAGTTAAAGAGTGGCAAAGGGAAGAAATATAGGTAATACATTTTATTTTCAGCATCCAGAATGAAAAGGCCTATGGGCACCCTTTAAAAGGTTTATTGCCCCTGCCCCCATCTAAGATTTAAAAAGAGATTGGATTGATGAGACAGAGCAATAAAGGAAGGAGAAGACTATCTAGTTGATATGGTAAAGTCTAGAACCCCTCTTGTAAGAGTAGCCAAAAACATACCTTAACAGAAAAGGAAGGTGTATATTATAACTCTATATAAGACCGTATCATTTAATATTTAACAGATTTGTTCAAGTTAGAAATAAAGAGAGAGATAGAATCTCACCTTTCATCAGAAAGTAGTGGGAATCTACAGAGGAACCATTCTCAGGCAACTACAATTAAAGGCAAGAAACTTTCCTCTCACCATTAATAAGTATCTTCTAAAAGTCCCCTCTCAGACTACAGTGGTAGAGCTAATTTAAATATGCTTAAAATAAGTATAGCAATAAAAGATAAATAGCACTCAATGGAAGAACAACGGAAGCAAGGAGGAACAAGATACATCACAATACCCAATAGCAACATCTTCATATGGTTGAAGAAAGCTAAAGATGGAAAGGAAATAGGACTTCTAGAAAGAGAAAGCTAATTTTAATATCACATCATTTTCTACTGCAATTTCTTCTGATGTTTAATAAAAGCTCTGCACAAAGGAGAGAGACACAGAGAACGCTAGCTGAAAGGGAAGAAACCTGAATTTGCCCTTTGCTTTGCATCTCCTGGAGAGGCATGCATGTGAGAAGAGCTATTACCAACCTAACACAGTTGAGAAGCTCTTCTTTCTAACCTTGTTACCATATTACTATCAAGAAACAATGGCAAGGGAAAAAAAAAAGTCATTCAACAAACACACCGCTGGCTGCAAGTGGATCAGAACTGCTGACAGTGACTGAAAGGGGAAAAATGAATTTCTTCAGAGGTAAGTTTCAGACCACTTTGAATGAGAACAAACTCACAGGAGTGAAAAGGGACACACTTGGAAAGAGATATGCTAGATCTGCTTTGCTTGGTTGGTTTTACTAATTACTTGGTAATGTCTTTAGACTCCTTTATTCCTGAGATTGAGGCATTCCCCTGCTTGTCTCTTGAAACTGCCTGTAAAATAATTGGTGCAGCTTATATAACAGGCTGAGAAAAGGGAGCAATTTGGTTGGTTAACAAGGTTTAAATGCATGTCTATGAAAGGGTCCTTGGGTAACCAGAACTGGCCAATTATTTCTTGTTTAAAACCAGAGAATTCTCATTCCTCTATAATTATGGTAGCCTCAAAATAACAAGATGAAGACTAGCGAATACAAAGATGTAAGCGTGTTCATATTGAGGCTATTCTCAAGTGCTTCTTAAAAAAAAAAAAAAAAAAAAAAGAACCACTTAAAAGAGATCATAGTAAGACTCTGGGAACTGAATAGCAAATACATGCCATTGTATCTGGCAAAACTAGAGATTTGCTCAGAAGATTCACATTTTCTCCCTCTCCAGGTTTATTCAAAAGGAGACAAAACTATGCTACAAACAGGATATTCTAATCCTGATACTTCAATCTTATAAAAACTGATTGATACATGGATCATTTTCTGCCTGTAATATGCTGCAAATGACCACATGTGCTGTTTATTATTTAAATGCCTTCTAGAGAACTGCACATTACATTAGAATCAATTGCTTACTCAGATACCCCTCTTATGGAGGAGGTATATAACCCTCATCCATCTGTTCTAAAGAATGACTTCTGGAGGTAAGGGGGTGTCATATGCTGATAAATTAAAAAAATAGCACTGCAGTAATTACCCAGTTTATCATCATCTTTATAATTATACTAAATGAAAAACTGTTTTTGAACTGTGTTAATATGTGTATTTATGCCTAGTTCAAGGAATAATACAATCAACTCCATAATTTCAAATTATTTCTATGTAACTTTAGAGATTGGATACTGCATTTCCCTGGGATTCCCCTCTTCTAGGTCAAAGACAGACCTTACTGGACTAGGGGATTTGGAGGAACTACAGAATAGAAATGTATCTTGTCTTGTTCTATGATATAACCTATTCTTCCCGTTGTCAAAAACGTATACTGCGTTTCCAATGGCAAGTAGATTGAGCATTAGTATCTTGTACTTTCAGTAATATTTATGGAAAACCCAACAAAGGACAGCATCAGCTCTGAATTATATCTTTAAGAATATTTGATCTAGAACCGCCTAACTGCAAAAGGTTATAAATATGTTATTAAAATTAATGTTTAAAAATTAAATATACAGTTAAGAGGGAAGGTACTGTGCATCTGGGATCAGGCTTGATTTATGAGGGATTACAGGTATCAGTTGCAAAGGTGAAGAGATGCATACATATCACATAACCAGCATAGACCCAGATGGGGGTGCAAGAGTTTTTAAAGTATCAGTGGATAAGTGGGTTCGGGCACACCAAGTCAGTATCAGTGTAGCCAATGAGTACTAATATACAATAGGCCTATCCCAGCTATAAACAATATTCACCAACTGTACAAGAAGCTACTTTTGAATCTTTTCCATTGTTTGAAGGCAATTATCTTCCCAAGATATATTCTTATTTCAGTTAACAGCAGTGCCCCTCCAAATCTGTGTTGGCTTCAGTTACTGCCTACCAAACTGGTGATTAATAAAAAGAAAAAAACAAACCATGTATTTTTTATTATTGAAGACCAACAATATCTTAGTGAAAAAATACAAAATGTAATAGTTATCACCATATAATATAAAAACAAGGCAAATAAGTAATTTGAGAACTATGTGCCATGTGACAAAAAGTGAGTAAATTTATAAGCTATAAGACACTATAGTAGATGGCAAAAAGCCCTAATTTTTCCTTAAGCCCATTCTAAAACAATTTTTCCTTAAGCCCATTCACACACAAGTTTTTTCTCCCTCATCAATACAGCAGCAGACAAATAGAATTCAGGTCATACTAGAAACATTTCAGCAGGGTCTTTCTGCTTTTAGATGTGAAAAAGCCATCTTTTCTCTGGGAGACTATGCAGAAAAGGGATGCAGATAGTAAGCAGGCATTCCATGAGCTAAATTCTTATGGACCCTTGTGAAAGGCATTTGGGAGATATGAGGGCTCAAAAATGAGATGATCTCAATACTGGAGTATTTGAAGCGAACTTTAAAAGCCTTACATGTTCGACAATTTCCTGACATTCAGCTATCCACATTTAATTTGTGGGAGACATTCCCACAATGTATGTCTTGCAGAATAGACCAGGGGTCAGCAACTTTTCAGAAGTGGTGTGCCGAGTCTTCACTTAGTCACTGTAATTTAAGGTTTCACGTGCCAGTAATACATTTTAATGTTTTTAGAAAGTCTCTTCCTATAAGTCTATAATATATAACTAAACTATTGTTGTATATAAAGTAAACAATGTTTTTAAAATGTGCAAGAAGCTTTATTTAAAATTAAATTAAAATGCAGACCCCCCCCGGACTGGTGGTCCGGACCCGGGCAGTGAGAGTGCCACTGAAATCAGCTCGCGTGCCGCCTTTGGCACGTGTGCTATAGGTTGCCTACCCCTGGAATACACTATCATATTGTAAGGATGCATGATTTGGAGTCACTTATACTGGTAAACTGACCCCCATTTCTCAAAAAAATTACATTACATAAATACCTGAATATCATACAAACTCCATGCAAAGAGAAACAGGAAGATATTTGTCCTTTCAAGTAGTTTTCACATTTATCTCTCTGCTATATTCTCCCTGGTTCTGTTTCCTCCTGTCCACTAACCTTTTCTACAACTCACTTTCTGCTTGCTATTCTTAAACATTTTATCCTGCTTATTAAACTATCATCTTTCATCAGAAGGGTACTTCTGAAAGTCTCAAGTAATTGCTTCAGTTTCCTTTGCTTTTCAGTTTCCCATATTCAAATGCTACTCCAACCTTTATGGAATCCTCTGATATGAGCACTCTTTCCCTTTCTCTGCTAAGAGGGGTACATAGCCAAAGCATTTGGCTTGCTGTATGAAAGAGCAATAATGGGGTGGGGGGGAAATATCACTATGTATTTAGCTACATTGTCCACTGCCATTTACAAGAAGAGTGTTCTTCCCAAAGCCATGAGATCATTCCTCAGGCCAAGTCAGAGAAGAAGAAATGCTTCAGCACCACCGGGTTCACTTGGATCTCTCCTCTGTCATGACACTACCTCAGGCGTCTCAGATTGGGAAGAATGAATACAGTGGATTTTTTTTTTTTTTATGAAGACATTTCTCCAGAGGTAGTCTCCATCTCTCTATCACACACCTTCCTTTGCACCAAGATGTAAAGTTCCTTCCTTTCTTCTCAGATAACTTTGGATTAATTTCATACAGGTCAATATTCTGCCCTGCCCTTTAAGATCTTCTGTTACTTGCTGCGCTGTTAGTTACTGCTATGACTGCTACCATTTTCCTTTGGACTTTGCCAAAGAGCAACTACAGGACAATCCCCAAAGGAAATACTGTCCTTGCCCTGTGTGTTTTGTATTTAGATTAAAGTAAAAATCCTCCTGACCACTTCTCAACTGTACTTCATAAGATTACTTTTGTAATTTTAGATTCAAATTAAATGGCTAATGTAATTTACTGATTTTAAAAAACAATAAAACATGAAACTACAGTTATGAAAAGCTTATTGGATAGCTTGAAATCTTCTGGCCAGTAAGCAAGCAGCACATCATACCCAGTTTCCTCCGTCTCTCTTATTCTGGATTCTTTTAACATACTTTAAGAGCAATGTTCTCAATTTTCCAGTCTAAACCCTGATTATTATTTAACTGACAGATAAGTATAATTATTCTGGCTACCAATATAATTTTTACTCTATGTAAAATACTAAATACACAATCCAAACCTTTTGCAGTACATTATGTCAAGTAAATCAACATGCAATCTTTAGGAAGTGAATGTTCTGTAATAATAAACTTCAGTAAACAGCAAAAGTAAATAAATACAGGGCAGAGAGCCTATATTAGGTTTTACTAGTATGCGTCTAGTAAGGTGCAAACTAACAACAAAAAGCTGTTTCAAACACCTACTGGAGCAGATTCAGCTGGCTGCCCTGGGGGGACTTAGTGCTGCATTCTACTTCTACATTTAGGAGCCGACTTCAGATTCCTGCTGCCTGAACCCATGGAGGTTGGAAGCTTTATAGAAGTGCCTATCTCAGGGGAAGAGAAGATACGGTTTAAATGCAAAACCAATAATTGGTTTATAAGTTCCCATAACAACAAAAAGTTAAAGGCTGTTTTTGTCAGTATTAACAGCACAAATTTTCAGCTGAAAGGGGTAGAGTTAGGCTGATTATCTAGGTGCCTACATAGCCCCAGTTACAACAGTGATGGAGTACCTCCCAAATACTTACAAGTAACACTATTGCTTTCTTCCTTCTCATCCTGAAAGAGAAATAACTTGGATTGTTTTATAGGTGAGTTTCTGTGTGTGTGCGCGCATATAGAACTTATTTAGTGAAAGACATGTCAAAGGAATAAGTTTTACATTTTATTCTGAAAGTGGTTAGGTCCATGATCATCAACTCATGGGAGCGAGCTCCATAGCCTATGTCTAGCTCCTGTGAAAGTTCCACTTCCTGCTCTCACAAGTATCCCACTACTGGTTGACAGTTTCATTGCTGCAGTTGAACATAACTGTCAAGAGAAGTCAAGCTGATGGAGAGAGCAGCAATCTTTCTGGAAGCTAACTCCTGACAGCTCTGAATAGGACAGACATTGACCTGGACAAACTTAGTTAATGGGGAACAAGTAAAGAGAGCAAAGCTCCAGGGTGATGTATTTATTCTGTTGCTAAAGAAGTACTGCTGTGTTTTGTACCAATTACAACTTTTTCATGGGGTATGGCTTCATTCCTACATGAGTCATAATAATTTAGCCTATAGGTCACAACTGTATTGATCTCACCATGGCTAGGTCTGTATCTAACAGACTAGGGCACAATCTTCAGGTCAGTTACAGATGGAAATAGGTTTGGAGGGTTTTCTTTTTGCTTGCATGGCTATTTGGACATTCAAAAGAACCCCAAGAATGCCTAATAATTGAATAGTCAGTCAGCATCATTGTTCTGTGAAATGGCAAGGCAACACCAACTAACTTGGGCAGTTTCCAGAATGCCAGACAAGCAGATTGCCGAGGTGGCACTGGAATGGATTCCAATTCACCATTTTCCACAGCATCCAAGGTACCTTTGAAAAGATTAAGGTCTAAACTCAATCAATATAGGAACCTCGAGAACAAAAACTGGTGAACTAAGAGATGGCTCAAGAGAAAGATGAAGCATGAGCTGCAATCTGCACCAGACATGCTGAAATAATAAGAAACTTCTCAATCAAAACTCAATGATATTATAAAGGTAACAACCAACAGTTTTGATAGAATAGCTGTTCTAAAAGTTTAGGATTCTTGAAGCTGAAAAGAAGGAGAGTGTCAATATTCAACCCGAGAATCCCCAAAGTAAGAGGACAAATAGTCATCTGAGGCTGGCAGTCTCAGCCGAATAGTAATCATAGAATCTAGACTACTCTTATGATGCTTAATAATCAGAGTAGCCAATCTGTTTAGCTCTGTACCAAATGTAAGGAAGACATGGTCTTTGCCCCAAGGATCTCACAGTTTAAATAACTGAATAGTATTCTAAAATCAGAGGTTCAAGGACCACTGGTGAATGGAGTACTTGGCTTCACATGTGGTGCTGGCACCTCAGTATTTCCAGCAGCTAAATTGCATTACTTTCCTAATATTACAGGCATTGTTTACAAGGAAAAGTATTTGCCACACGGCTGTTTGTCACCAGGGGAGAAGGTGGCCTGCACAATTGTGAACAGGCGTGTCCACAAGAAAATCTCTATTTAGACGTGATCCATACTATGAAAAAGTTTGGAAATCCCTGTTCTATTGTAATTTCTAGTAGCACAAACTCCATACCTATAGCATCCCTGACATAGGTCACTACAAACAGAAGGTAAAAGGAGCATGATTCACATATAACAAATTGAATCATGAGGTGGTAAGAGGAAATAAGATGAATAAACTACAAAACAAAAACAAAATAAAGGTGTAGGCAGACTGGAGTGGGGAAGAGTTGCAGGAATACACTTGTATTTTATATCATTCTTTACTTAAATTTTCACCTGTGAGGTTATAACATACAGTATATTAACACATCCTAGCCATAAAACAGAATAAATCAATCATTCCTCAAAACATTTCTGCTGCCATAATGCAGTACTGCTTCTTTTTTTAATGATCAATCAGTTCAAACACTCAGCAAATACTCATTTTACTCATACCCACATGTTATCAAGGACCTATATTTAATACAATATTGTTCTGCTTACTATTACGGATGTTTTTCCAGTCAATTTTAGAGAAGAATGGATGGCAACAGAGACCCTCATAATCTAGCCTCTCCTTCAGCCCACATAGCAGACTCTGGACCAGATCAAGAAATTCATTACTGACTTTCACATCTTCTGGGAACTTCAGGAACCTCTGCATTTGAAATAAAAATATTTCTTTGCTCAGTAGGAAAACAGAATCTGAAGCTGTTAGGTTCAAATCTTCATTAACCTGAGATATGCCAGAAACTTTAAGGTTCAAGATGGGAATGAAAGTATTTTGCTAATAGATACTTTGTGCCAATTTTGCAGTGCATCAAAGAAGATCTTACCAATACTACGGCATGACACAGAGAAATCTTTCTTAACTGATGAATTGCACAGACTTATTTTTAGACAATTCTTATAATAATTAGTGAAGTAACTTGAGATAGTCAAATGATTGACATACATTCAAGGAGAATATGGGAAACATTTTCAATACGTTTCACAGAACTCTTAAAATGTGACAAAATAACAGACATCTAGAACCTCCTTTTTCCAGCTGTAGAAAAAAAGGAATTTTTAGTTCTAGTCTTCTTTATCCTGAAATATAGGAAAGGCCTCTCTACCTGGAAGTTCATGATGTTATTAAAGGTTTTTGTTGCGGTCCCTTCAGTGAATGGAGATTTTCCATAAATCATATCATAAGCAATGATTCCCAAAGACCACCAATCACACTCTGGGCCATGTGAAGCTTTACCATCCCCATTCAAAACAGTTAGCATCTCTGGTGCCATGTAGTCTGGGGTGCCAACAGGCAGCCTGGCATTCACCTGGAAATAAAGACATTGCATGTGAAGTTGCAGTCTTGCCCTTGATTATTTTCCTGGCACTGAAATTAATTTTTCATCATGCTTATAAAGAACAGAAGCAACTGGTTTTACATCACTGTTTACAAGTAAATTTATAAGTAGGAGCTTTCCTAGAAAAGAATCAGAGAGCAAGATAATTAATATAGAGTTAGTTACAGTGTTAGGGAAACTGAAAATTAATAACTTCCGATAAAACTATTCACCACATGAAGTGAGTTAACACAGATTAAAAGAGCTAATTGTTTCTACAAACCACATACAACTGAAGTAACCAAGACTTAGAATGTTGCATTCTAAAGAGCATGAGGTACCACATGCACTAACCTCTGATGTTTTAAGTGGTATGCATAGCCCAGTGATGCAACTTTCACTGACATTAATGGGAGTATATAGCTAAATTCTCATACACAAGTGAAATTTAGGGATCAACATTTCTCAGCATGACTTCCTGGCCCTACATTTCATCCATCATTCTCCCCTACCATTCCATTCTGCGTATGCCACCAGAAACTAAAATTTACTGGAATCCTGGTCTCTGAAGTGCTCTGAACAGGTTCTTCAGGCATCAAAATTACAGTCATTTTCACACTGCTACTGGCATAGGATGAAACAAAACAGCAGGGGAGAGCAACGCAATAGCCAGGAGGTTGAAGAAATAGAAGACATGAAAAAAGGGAGAAAAGAGTGAACGTGAAAGGTAATAAGAAGGTACGGGGGCTCTGATAAAAGAAAGATTTGGATGATATAAAAGTACAGTATACAAGGGAAGATCACAATAAAGAAAGGCTCTTTATATAAATTCCAAATATACACAACAAAAGCAGACTCTAGACTAGAAATGTATATTCTATTTATAAATAGAGCTTCTAAATATTTTAATTTCAAATTCTCACTTCTTAAAATGTATGTAATATTTTAAATTTAGAAACAGCTTGGAAAAAAACCTTAACCTAAATAAGGTTTTATTCATTTAGAAAGCAATGTGTTCAGAATCTAACTCCAATGACTCTTTTAAAACTGGAGTATCAATAGAGTTCAAGATATGCCACCTTCATCCACACTTTGAATACATTTAGCCATGATTCACCAAGACTTATAAGTACATAAGAACAACCATACTGGGTAAGACCAAAGGTCCATCTAGCCCAGTATCCTGTCTTCCGACAGTGGCCAATGCCAGGTGCCCCAGAGGGAATGAACAGAACAGGTAACCATCAAGTTATCCATCCCGTCACCCATTCCCAACTTCTGGCAAACAGAAGCTAGGGATACCATTCCTATCCATCCTGACTAATAGCCATTGATGGACCTATCCTCCATGAACTTATCTAGTTCTTTTTTTGAACCCTGTTAGTGTCTTGGCCTTCACAATATCCTCTGGCAAGGAGTTCCACAGGTTGACTGTGTTGTGTGAAAAAATACTTCTTTTTGTGTGTTTTAAATCTGCTGCTTATTAATTTCATTTGGTGACCCCTAGTTACTGTTATGAGGAGTAAATAACGCTTCCTTATTTACTTTTTCCACACCAGTCACAATTTTATAAACCTCTATTATATCCCCCCTTAGTCGTCTCTTTTCCAAGCTGAAAAGTCTCAGTCTTATTAATCTCTCCTCATATGACAGCCATTCCATACCCCTAATCATTTTTGTTGCCCTTTTCTGAAAATTTTCCAATTCCAATACATCTTTTTTGAGATGGGGCAACCACATCTGCATGCAGTATTCAAGACATGGGCATACCATGGATTTATATAGAGGCAATATGATATTTTCTGTTTTATCTATCCCTTTCTTAATGATTCCCAACATTCTGTTTGCTTTTTTGACTGCTGCTATATACTGAGCAGATGTTTTCAGAGAACTATCTACAATGACTCCAATATCTCTTTTTCAAGTGGTAACAGCTAATTTAGACTCCATCATTTTATATGTATAGTTGGAATTATGTTTTCCAATGTGCATTACTTTGCATTTATCAACAGTGAATTTCATCTGCCATTTTGTTGCTCAGTCACCCAGTTTTGAGAGATCCTTTTGTAGCTCTTCGCAGTCTGCCTCGGACTTAACTATCTTAAGTAGTTTTGTATCGTCTGCAAATTTTGCCACCTCACTGTTTACCCCTTTTTCCAGATCTTTTGTGAATACGTTGAATAGGACTGGGCCCAGTACAGACTCCTGGGGGACACCACTATTTACCTCTCTCCATTCTGAAAACTGACCATTTATTTCTACCCTTTGTTTCCTATCTTTTAACCAGTTACCAATCCATAAGATTACCTTCCCTGTTATCCCATGACAGCTTACCTTGCTTAAGAGAGAGGTAAGGGACCTTGTCAAAGGCTTTCTGAAAATATAAGTACACTATATCCACTAGATCCCCCTTGTCCACATGCTTGTTGACCCCCTCAAAGAATTCTAGTAGATTGGTAAGGCATGATTTCCCTTTACAAAAACCATGTTGACTCTTCCCCAACAAATTATGTTCATCTGTATGTCTGATCATTTTGTTCTTTGCTATAGTTTCAATCAGTTTGCCCAGTACTGAAGTCAGGCTTACTGACCTGTAAGGGGTGGGATCACCTCTGGAGCCCTTTTTAAAAATTGGCATCACATTAGCTATCCTCAAGTCATTTGGTACAGGAGCTGATTTAAGTGAGAGGTTACAGACTACAGTTAGTAGTTCTGCAATTTCACATTTGAGTTCCTTCAGAACTCTTGAGTGAATACCATCTGGTCCTGGTGACCTATTACTGTTTAGTTTATCAATTTGTTCCAACACCTCCTCTGATGACACCTCAATCTGGGACAGTTCCTCAGATTTGTTACCTAAAAAGAATGGCTCAGATTTGGGAATCTCCCTCACATCCTCAGCCGTGAAGACTGATGCAAAGAACTCATTTAGTTTCTCTGCAATGGCCTTATCGTCCTTGAGTGCTCCTTTAGCATCTGGATCGTCCAGTGGCCCCACTGGTTGTTTAGGAGGCTTCCTGTTTCTGATATACTTAAAAAATTTTTGCTATTACTTTTTGAGTCTTTGGCTAGCTGTTCTTCAAATTCTTTTTTGGCCTTCCTAATTATATTTTTACACTTCATTTGCCAGAGTTTATGCTCCTTTCTATTTTCCTCAATATGATTTAACTTCCACTTTTTAAAGGGTGCCCTTTTGCCTCTTACTGCTTCTTTTAATTTGTTGTTTAGCCACGGGACATGTTTTTGGTTCTCTGTTTTTTTAATTTGGGGTATACATTTAAGTTGAGTCTCTATTATGGTGTCTTTAAAAAGTTTCCATGCAGCTTGCAGGGATTTCACTTTTTGCGCTGTACCTTTTAATTTCTGTTTAACTAACTTCATTTTTGTTAAGTCCCCCTTTCTGAAATTAAATGCTATAGTGTTGGGCTTCTTCCCCGCCACAGGGATGTTAAATTTAATTTATTATGGTCACTATTACCAAGAAGTCCGGCTATATTCACCTCTTGGACCAGATCCTGTGCTCCACTTAGAACTAAAGAATTGCTTCTCCTCTTGTGAGTTCCCAGACTAGCTGCTCCAAGAAGCAGTCATTTAAGGTGTCAAGAAACTTTATCTCTGCATCCCACCCTGAGGTGACATATACCCAGTGAATACGGGGATAGTTGAAATCCCCCATTATTACTGAGTTTTTTATTTTAATCTCCCTGAGCATTTCACAGTCACTATCACCACCCTGGTCAGATGGTCGGTAGTATATCCTTACTGCTATATTATTATTATTAGAGCATGGAATTACTATCCATATAAATTCTATAGTACAGTTTGGTTCATTTAAGATTTTTACTTCATTTGACTTCATTTTTACTACATAAATAGTTCCAATGGATTTCACTGGACTACACAAGTGCTTAAGTTCTCCACATGTTTAAGTATGTTAATGAGTCAGGGCCTTCCTGAGAAAAAGCCCTTAGACCCTTTCATGTGATTTTTTAACTTGGATTTCTGAAAAGTGTGTGTACAAGTAGTACTGTCCACTCAAATGTTTTAGTGGGAACTCTTGTGATACCAATGCAAAATACCTTTTAGAGAAAAATAAAGGAAAATCAACAGCTACAAAGATCTTTTAAAGTATGAATTCACATTGTAATACAGCCTTAGTGCCATGAGGAGGGAAGCACTGTAAAAGATTTGTCCTTTCCCTATCCACAACCGAAAACCTGTATAAGCTAATCTGTTTACAGATCTACCTACAGCAATGGAAGATACTTCAAAAGATGAAAAGCATTAAGTATTATCATTAATACTCCATATTAGATGGGAAAGACAAAAGAATAAAGTAGCAACAGTCAGGAACGGACATGAAATCGGTTTTCATTTTTGACTGAAGTATCCAAACAAGACATAGACAAAGTTTATATACACTTTATTACCGTTTTGTTCGCTGTCATTTTGGCAGCTGACCCAAAGTCCACCAGTTTAATGTGTCCTAGTCGGTCAATGAGAACATTCTCTGGTTTGATATCTCTGTAAGTAAGCACAATACAATCAGTAATCTCTCTATGCCAGTCAGTAGCTGTTCCTTGCTGTCACTTCTACATAACATCTCCTTACTACTCAATCTGTGTCACCTCAATTGCATGCTGTTCTTCATAACCCTACATAGGGATTCTGTGGGGTCCAGACTTCCAGTTGTTGCTCCACTCACAACTTTGGTTTTAGGCAGTCAGCTACTGAGTTTTCCCCACTGGAGCGTGGAGGAACCAACAATTAATAACAAATGTATTTCTTCCACCAGAAAGAAAAGAGAAGAGAGGAGCTGGTGTTGCATTGCTATTTCATGACACATCAATGTGCTGAACTTGAATGACAATGCAACATCACATGGTTCTCAACCCAAGTCCTTATAACCAGCTTATTTTGTTGTTCTTTCAAACTCCATTCAAAGCCAAGTAGTCTTCTAGTTGTTAAAAGTCTGTGTCCTGCTGCCCTACATGCAGCAGCTGCTGTTGGTTGGAACATATGTGTTGTCTGTCCATACGACTGAACACTTGGGGTGAGTATCAGATTGTAATGAACATCCATGTACCAGGGTGATGGGTTCCTTAGAAATTCTTGTAATGCATACATGCACCCAAATACTCTAACATAGAATCATAGAATATCAGGGTTGGAAGGGACCTCAGGAGGTCATCTAGTCCAACCCCCTGCTCAAAGCAGGACCTAATCCCCAACTAAATCATCCCAGCCAGGGCTTTGTCAAGCCTGACCTTAAAAACCTCTAAGGAAGGAGATTCCACCACCTCCCTAGGTAACCCATTCCAGTGCTTCACCACCCTCCTAGTGAAAAAGTTTTTCCTAATATCCAACCTAAACCTATCCCACTGCAACTTGAGACCATTATTCCTTGTTCTGTCACCTGGTACCACTGAGAACAGTCTAGATCCATCCTCTTTGGAACCCCCTTTCAGGTAGTTGAAAGCAGCTATCAAATCCCCCCTCATTCTTCTCTTCTGCAGACTAAACAATCCCAGTTCCCTCAGCCTCTCCTCATACTATATTGGCTTTGTTTTACCAAAGCACTCATCTCACCTCAATAATCTTTAACAGTTCAAATAATTTATTTTATTATTTGGTGCCAAAAACATCCAAACTCAAGTGTTGTAAAATGTCTTCATATTTCTATAGTACAAAACAATGTAACTGAGCTTCCAAACATATCTGTCACCATCCTTTCATATTAGTTTCAGAGTTTACACCAAACTTAATGCCTTCAGCTACAACTGCAGCTGGAGTATAATTTGTTTTCTAATTTTTTTCCTAACATGTACGAAAGACAGACCTTGGAATAGATGTCATATGAGATTTGGAGTTCACCACTCCAATACTCATTCCAGAATTATAATGATAAAATCATAAGTGTATTTCAAAGAGATGCCCACCTACCGGTGTACATAGCCCATCTGGTGCACACTGTGAATGGCCAAAACCAGCTCTGCTAAATAAAACTGCACCATACTTTCATCTAGTTGGTCTTCATATCGGTTTAAGAGTGACAATAAGTCTCCTCCAGGTTGATACTCCATAACCTGAATGAAATTTTAGAGACATGGCTGTAGTTCAGACACACAAAAAGACATCCCATTAAGCCCTTAAATACTACATAGGCCAGATAATCTTATAGTTAGGCTTGGAAGGATTGTATTTTATCAGTAAATGTAGATAAACATCAATTTCACTGTACATACACAAATTGATTGAAAACTATATCTATTGATGATAGAAATTTACAGATAGGCTAAGAAAGAAAAATGTTGCTTATTAGAGTTTAAGGCTAAAATTTTGACATACAATGTTGACAGTTTCTTGTTTTAACATTTATAAAGCTTTAACTTTTTGAATCTTAGTGTCTGTCATTAAATAATTATTGTCTGACACACACCTCATTGTCTGACTCTGATTAATTTCCCAAAACTGCGAGGAGAGAAAAAAAAAAAAAAAAAAAAAAAAAGCGCTTAGGACCTATAATTTTGCACAACTCTGAAAAGTTACATTGATAAAATAGAAAAAATGCTTACAATAAATTAAAAAAAAAAATCAATATTATCCATTGAAATTGTTAAAAAAAAAAAATCAAAAATTCTGCCAAGCCTAATTATAGTGTAGGAGAATTTACAGAAGGAAAGGTTCAACTTCCAGCCACCACAATGCTGTTTAATACAAACATAGAAAAGTTCAACCTTAAACACCACAGAAGAGAAAAAAAATCTACACTTACCAAGTACAGATTTTTTTTGTCCTGAAATGCATAGTGTAACTGTGGGATCCAGGTACCGCTACTCCTAGATAATATATTCAGTTCTGCCTCAAAAAACGAAACCTACAAAACAAAAAATGGATTAGTTTTAATCCTAATAAAAAGTAGCAGAATGGATTAGAATTCCCTAGCTCCAGAGGAACATCCATCATTGCCATAAGCTTATAATGTGCCATTTATTCAAAAATTACTTACAAACCATCATCTGCCACTAACCTGCTGTGTGATCTGGGAAAGTCATTTCACCTCTCTGTACCTCTATTTCCCTTCCCACGCTTCATTGCCTTGTTTGTTTAGATAGGAAACTCTCCAGGGTAACACCATCTCTCATTACACGTTTGCACAATATTTAATATAATGGATCCCCAATCTCATTTGGCACTTTTTAGACACTTCCATAATAAAAATAGTAAATAATACCATCACCGCCAATTGAGGAAAAAGAAAATCAGACAAGAACAAGAACCCATGCTAGCACAATTAGGACCGAGCATCCTACGACCAATTCTGCAATAAATACATAGTGAAACATTAAATTATAATGCTACCTTAAATGCAATTCATTCAATAATCCCAAATCACCTTAAACACCATGAGGTGGAATTTATTGATGAAATATTAGTGTAATTCTTTATTATATCATTTTACTCCAAGTTAGAACCATCTTTCCCATCAAAGTTTTTAATCAAAGTTTAATAATAGAGGACAGAAAATGCTCACTGCCTACTGTGCAGGTTTACTGACATAATTAAAAGAATATACCATAAATGAATGCACATACATGTTCTCGTGCCAACAAGGACTCCTTGTTCATCACCTTCATAGCATAGACATCACCAGTCACCTTCTCTCTCACCACCTGTACTTCTGCAAAATGACCACTTCCCACCACACTTTTTACTTCAAAATCCTTCACGCTGGGCAGCAGTTCCCGTAACTCAGCTACAGTCTCTGAATCTGCATAAAATGGAAGTTATTTTACATTAGACAAGTGACATTTTGTGATGATTACAGTTTTAGCAAAGGAAGAAATATTCCTTTAGTTCCAAGCCCTCAATAAATATTAAATCACTTTATAATTTGATTACCTACATCAAGCATAATTAATTATTAAAAAATGCAAATGCAAAGTTATGACTGTGATTTTAGAGTCAGGAAATTCAAAGATAGTTTGCACAGCATCCGTAACTCAGCCCCTTTCATAGCATCAGAGAAATCAGAAATAAAGGAGACCTATTAGACCATCTCAATCATTCTCTGCCAATACAAGATTAGACTCCATACTGTGTCAGAGTACTTTGTCCAGTCTAGTTTTAGAAGTCAATGGCAGGGTTTTCACCACTTACTCACAACTTCCCTTGAGAGAGACTATTCTATAATCTAACAGAAATTACTAGCAATTTTTTCTTGATATTCAGCCTAAATTTTCCTTTGCTCAGTTTATCCTATTGTTCCTTGTTATACTTCCTTGGATCATGATAATCAATTCCTCTCTCTCCATTATTTTAGTCTTCAAACACTAGTAGTTTCACTCTATATGTAATAATTGGAAGTCACTAGATGGAACTATTATAGATAGTCTTATAAACTCTGTTTAACTAAATGTTGTGCAATTAGATCTTAGCAAAAATGCTAGTTGATTATAATGCAGTTCTCTTTAGAATCTCAGCATATCACTAGTAAAATGGGTTTACTCTGAAAAAAATTCTTAGGTGCCAACCTACTGCTTACAGGATATATCCACCAACCCGCTCACATACACAAAACACCATGCATAATACATGGTATCTAAAATATTACACCAGGCTAAAATAATTAAATATTTATCTTCCTTCTTAAATCAGTCCTGCCAAGCCTTTAATTATTCTCATATTCTCCAAATTCCTTCCAATTTGTTCATATCTGTCAATGGTTTATAGCCAGAACAATTCTGTATGCAGTACTCTGAGGGGCTTAAAATAGAAGTGCCTCCTGAACCAGAACTATATCATAACTACAAAATCACATTAGAAAAGATGCACTTTAAATCCTTCAGCTGACTGTGCAGGTGGACCTTTGCATATGTACAGAGCTCCAATAAGTTCAGGGGAGTTCCACATAAATGCAGGAGGTTCCCATACAAAGTCAGTTACAGAAGCAAATCAAAGACAGCAATATTAACGCTTTATGCATTTAAGTTTGTTATTTAAATGCCCATACTTTTAACTACTATCCATCAAATTAGTTCTAGAATTAGTCTCAGAAAACTTACACTTTTTTACAAAGTTGCCTACATGTTTAATTTTCATTAAAGCAGGATTGCTGCATTCTTCAAAAAGAACGAATAGGGAATCAAGGATGCCTTCCCGGGAGAGAGGAGACATCTGCTGTTGAGTCACAAAGGGTGGCTTCCCCTGAAAAAAAAGCAACAGCAGATGGAGTCTCAGACAATAATGAAAAGCCTCAAATCAATAACATATGTATAGGAACAGATTATATATTATCCATAACAAAAAAAAAAAATCACTGCTTCAGAAATTAAACAAATAATATTTTAGAGGTTTGTTTTAAATACATCAGATAGTGATTAATGATGTACACAACTAGTACAAACGTTTTACTTTTTTCCCTTGAAGAAAACTCAAAAAAGGCAGCTAAAAGGCCAAATCACATCATTCCTGTTCTTTTTCTAGGTCCTTAGAATGCTTCTGATTTAAGTTGTCCTATTTTTATACTAGCCCATGGATTTTGCCATGTGCTTCAGGAATATCTAGGCCAGCAGTTCTCAAACTGTGGGTCGGGACCCCAAAGTGGGTCACGACCTCATTTTAATGGGGTCACCAGTGCTGGCATTAAACTTGCTGGGGCCCGGGGCCAACCCCAAGCCCCACCATCCGGGGCTGAAGCCAAAGCCCAAGGGCTTCAGTCCTGGGTGGCGGGGCTCAGATTACCGGCCCCCTGCCTTGGGCTTTGTCCTCCCCTCCCCGGGAGGTGGGGCTTGGATGGGCTCAGGCTTCAGTCCCCCTCCTGGGGTCGTGAAGTAATTTTTGTTGTCAGAAGTGGGTCACAGTGCAATGAAGTTTGAGAACCCCTGATCTAGGCAATCACCATAGCAACTCTTACTTGAAGTAAAAGGCTGTTTAAATCCTGGACACTAATTGAAAAAAAGATGCTTGAAGTGCAGCTAGTTAGTCAAATGATGCTTATGACTACCCTCATCTTCAAGTGCAAGTGAGAAGCCTGCAAAGACTACAGGTCCCAGCATGCAATGTTCCATCTTCATCTCAGAAGAGTCCACTTAGCATCAAATGCTCCATCTTAATCTGAAATGTATAGTATGTGAGCAACAGCTCCATATTAAAAGATAGTCAGCAGCAATCATCTATACTTTATGCAAATTAGGTGCAGACTTTGAGCTTCTAGCAAGAAGCCTCTCTATCATCCTCCAAAAAATCAGTTGGGCAAAAGTTGGTAGCCCACACAACCCAAGACATTTTTATACAGTGAACATAGATGAAAACAAGATGCAGTTCATCAGGTCTGATGCCCGCTTCCCTATACCTGAAAGAGCAGGTTCAGCCGAGAAGCACGGCTAGCTATGGTCTCCATGGAAGCTGGCTCCGTCGGACTCCGCACAGCATATTTAAACTTCAACATCTTCACAGTTTACCCCAGAAATATACATCCTAAAAAGAAAGTTGGAAGGGCTGTCAAGTGGAGATATTCTGAATAGGGGGAAATTTTAAAAGAAATCTCGGATAATTTAAGCTTTAAAAACTAATTAGGGAAAAAGACTCCATGAAGTCCACTAGGGACCTCATTATTGCTAATATATTTCGTGTGGAAGGCTCTGAGCTACGGGTAACAGTACAGAGTCCTACATAGGGCAGGGCGAATAATTGTTTTTTCAGTTCAGTGGGGTGACCTGAACCAATAATATTTTGTTTTTTTCTTGTCTACATAAAAAACTGAAAAAGTTTCATTTCAGGTTGGACCCAAAACTAAACATTTTTTGCGGGAAGGGAAGCTAATTAAATCTAGCTAAATGTATAAACGAAATGTCATTTAAAAAAAAAAATCAAAATGTCTCATTTCCAAAGTGTCAAAAAAGAAATGTTTCAACTTTTTTGGAAATTATTCCCTCATTTTTGACTGAAACTATTTGCTAAATTTGACCTGAATTCGTGAACAGGTTCAGTCAATCCAGAATTGCATTTTTTGGTGAATAAACTATTTGCCAAAACAAATTCACCCAGCACTAACACCAGGATGCATAAGGTCAACAGAAATGTTTGTGATTTTATCAAATTTCAGTTAAAAGAATTTGTTGTTAATCCACCTCCTCACAGAGGT
The DNA here is from genome assembly GCF_013100865.1 of Trachemys scripta elegans. Lineage (NCBI taxonomy): Eukaryota > Metazoa > Chordata > Testudines > Emydidae > Trachemys > Trachemys scripta. The sequence continues at coordinate 22,521,143 of NC_048312.1, read as the reverse complement.
TTGGTTGACCTAACTACATCACACAGGGTGCAAAATTTTTCACAACCCTGAGTGATGTAAACTAGGTCGATCTAATTTTAAGGCATGGACCATGCCTCATATGCTTTAGAGGAGAAATAGCAAACAAGATCCTACAAAGTGCTGCCAAACATGCAAAATAAAGACATTGAGAATTGAGATAAAGACATTGAGACATCGAATTGGCTCTGTCAACACTGGTTCTTCGCTTGTGAGGTACTCCCTTCTCTTCATGTGTCATTATATAATGCCTGCATATGTAACTTTCACTCCATGCATCTGAAGAAGTGAGGTTTTTTTACCCACAAAAGCTTATGCCCAAATAAATCTGTTAAGTCTTTAAAGTGCCACCGGACTTCTCGTTGTTTCTGTGGATACAGACTAACACAGCTACCCCCTAATAATTGAGAAAAGAGAATCCCTCTCAGCCACAGTTAATCTAAAGGTTACTTGTAACTATAGGAAGGATTATGGCTTCATACACAAGCAGGATCTGTAAACTCACATCCGTGAGGTTTTTACTCACGAAAGCTTATGCCCAAATAAATCTGTTAGTCTTTAAGGTGCCACCAGACTCCTTGTTGTTTTTGTAAACTCACACCGTAACTTTAATCACGAGGGGAGATTTTCAAAGCTGTTTAGGAAAGTTAGATGCACAACTCCCACTAAACTTATGGGAACTGTGGATCTAAATCCTTGAGACAGCTTAGAATGCCTCTGTCACTGCTGTGAGGTGAGACTATGAAACTTGTTGGTTAACAGTACAGTAGAACCCCAGAGTTATGAACACCTGGGGAATGGAGGTTGTTCGTAACTCTGAAATGTTCATAACTCTGGACAAAAAGTTATGGCTATTCTTTTAAAAGTTTACAGCTGCCAACACTGACGTAATACAGCTTTGAAACTTTACTATTCAAAAGAAAAATGCTGCTTTAACTTTTTTTGGTAGTTTACATTTAACACAGTACTCTACTGTATTTGTTTTTTTTTCTTTTGTCTCTGCTGCTGCCTCATTGTATACTTCCAGTTCCAAATGAGGTCTGTGGTTGACTGGTCAGTTGTAACTCTGGTGTTCGTAACGTTGAGGTTCTACTGTACCTGCTTTATAACCAAGCAGGAGGCCTGTCAGCTAGCCTAGTGCACTCAACTCATAGGGAAAAGACACCTCACTGCAACATTTCATAACCAAATGGTTTAAGGGCCATTCATCCCACCTAGGAAGGAGAGCCCTAGTATAGCTGTCACCACCAAGCCTTCTACTCCCAAAGGACAGGCTGAGAGCTGCCCCGACCCAAGCGATGCCTCTCAATGTGTGTTGGGGGTTGGGGGGGAGGAGAGGGCGCTGGCAACTCCCTGCCTGAAGGGACGGGCAGGCCCCCAATGAGAGGAGAATAAGAGGGCTTGACCCCCTCCCTCCAAGAGAGGGGACTTAAGGGGCCTATGGGGCTCGACCATCCCTGCAGGAAGAGCCCAGCTCCCAAGAAGATCTCAATGCCTAATGAGATGGGAACTGGGAGGGCTTGACACCCCCATCTCTCCAAGGAAAGAGAGGGGAGTGGGGGTAGGCTGACCCCTCCCTGCAGAGAGAGCTCAGCTCCCTCCAAGGGAAGGGATGGGGGCTCGACCCCAAGTCCCTAACAAGAGCTGGGGAAGGGGCTCCCTCCCTCCCGAAAGACCCCCAACCGCTAACGAGAGGAGACTAGTTGGGGGGGGGGCTGAGCCCCTCCCCCAATGACGGGAAAGGGGAGCGTTCCCTAGGTCCAGGGGGAGCCCAGGAAAGTCGGCGGGGAAGGAAGAGTCCCCTCGCTCCACGGAGGGGCCGGGCTCCCCTACAAACAGACACACAAAGTAGCTCTCCGAGACCTCGTACGTTCCCAGCCGCCCCCACGCCCAGGGCCTTTCTACCCACCGCCGCTCTGCTTTGCCGCCATCCAGGTTTGAACGGAGCAGGGGGCAGTGGCCCCCTCACCGTCATTTCCGGTGACGCGAGGCAGACGTCAGCCTTAGCCAATCGCCCAATGTTCCTGCTGGTGACGTGAACGCTCCGCCCAGAGCACGTTCGTGCGTCCACCCAGCCCCTCCCCGGCGGAAAATCGTTGTGGGAGGAGTCAGTCAGCTCTGAGGCCGGTGCTCGCGCGCAGGGGGGGGATGGTTAACGGTTCTAACCGTCGCGTTTCCCTCTCCTCATTCCCCCCCTGAGGGAAAGCGAGACTGGGCTTTCCTGGAGGCTGAGGCTGGGCTCGGTCTCGCCAGAAGAGGCAGCCCGCGTACAGCGCCTCGCTCTGCCACTCACCCCACCGTCTGAGGCCTGCCCGGGACCACAATGTAGGCAAGAGGGGGGAGCACTGAGAATAGGCCTCCCAGGGAGGGTGGCGCATAGACGAAATGCCGGGGTGGGCGAGAGGAGGGTACGTGGTAGCACACCCCAGCAACGTGGCGTGAGCCTCATGCAAAAATCAAGTATCAGGGGGTAGCCGTGTTAGTCTGTAGCTACAAAAACAACAAGGAGTCTGGTATCAAGTATCAGAGGGGTAGCCGTGTTAGTCTGAATCTGTAAAAAGCAACAGAGGGTCCTGTGGCACCTTAGAGACTAACAGATTTATTTGGGCATAAGCTTTCGTGGGTAAAACCCCCACTTCTTCAGATGCATGGAGTGAAAATTACAGAGGCAGGCATTATCATGCAAAAATGTCACTGGCTCGGTGGCGTGGAAATGCTGAAGTGCAGCGTGGGCCCTCCCAAGCATCACCGGGGTGCTCTGCCCAGGGCGCCAGCCGCCTGTGAAGAGGTTGCTGCACGGCCGTGGGAGCTGGGGGAGGGGTGTGAAGCCGTGAGGCTGCCCTGCCAAAGTGACAGGACACTTTGAAAACGTCCACGGGTTTATTATGCGATATGAGGGGGTTATTGGTCCAGTAGCTTCGGGGCAGGATGCAATGTGGTGACATTCCTTAAAAACAATCTGGGCTTGACAACTGGGTGAGTTGACCAGTGAAATTCTGTCAGTTGACCACCTATTAGTTGACCATAGTCAAATATTCCAGCAAGGATGCCATGATGTAGGCAGCAGACTGCCTTTTTGATTGAATCATGGTACCGTTCCATCCTTTTTAGAACTTGTTTCACAATTTCTGAATTAAAATAACTCAGTTAAGTAACTTGTTTATTGTAATTAGGCCTAAGTATCTGTCTATAGCTAAGACTAAGCCTGTTGGAGATCATAAAGTCTTTCTCTTCTATTACTACTGCAATAAATTAATGCTTTAAAAAAGAGGATTATTTTGATATTATTTAACTGGTCAATTGGCCAGTCATCAGATCGTTCAGCTGCCCAACCCTAAAATAATCACATTGTAGTGTAGAGTCTCACAAAGCAACTTGTTACTGTCTTACCATCCATCAATCATTGCAGTTATGGTAACATTGTCTTGGTACCAAGCCAGCAAAATATGGGACTAATGGTTTGTTGCATGACTATGTGCAAGTCACTTTACCTTTACATACGTCCATCTCTCTTTTTGTAAGATAGGTATCATCCCTATCTACCTCAGGATGATGTGGGGCTAATTTTTTGTAAATCAGTTTGACTTCCCTAGATTAAGGGGTCTATATAAATACTAAGATCTATCCTAAACAGAAAAATTGCTCTATCATATTTTATTATGAATTTTATATAGTTCCTCTAGTGATTTACTCCCCTCCTCCCCCCAGGGAGACTTAAGAGGACACCGTTAAGGTAATCATACCACAAATATTATAATTCTATATCTAGGTTCACTTCAAGATACTAAAACTGAAAGTCTTAAAATCTAATTTACTTTCCACCATTTTCACTTCTGATTTATTTGTATTTCACTCAGTTTGAACAATGATCCTAAACTGGTCAGTTCTACTTTCCAGATCTCATGCATTACCATACTGTTGTGGTTTTTGTATGCATAACCCTACAAGGGAATATTTAAATCTCAAAAATCTGTTTATTGAAATTGTTGTAGACAGCTCTTGCACACTCAAAAGCTACCTGTAAAGAAAATGTGTTTTAGGGCAAAAACTAAAAATAACTGACAGCCAGCATTGTTTAATTTAAAGGGACAATATAAAGTTAAATCTTATAATGCTTATAGCTGCATGTTCCTATATTTGTGTAACCCTTATGGCTAGTCCTTAAAGTGGAGGTCACAGACCTAGCAAAAATCTCTGTCTATATAGATCAAATTGGGTAGTTGAGTGATGCACTTTAAGCATGGTCTTATCAAAGCTGCTGCTCCCATGTAATGATAGACCTCTCCAGCCCTCTCTTTGGGGTGTGGGGAGAGAGAGAGAGAACAAAACCCCACACAGACCACTTTAATCACTGGTGGTCCTCCAGGCTGGACCAGATAAGACTCCTTGGGACTGGAGACAGACCTGCAAAGAGATGCTGGGATTACAACTTGTTACTGATCCAAACTGACTAGTGGTTTGGTGGATGGCTGAGTGGTCAAGCCAAGGGACTGTTACCCCTCACAGATTCTCACCAGCTGGTGGGAAGGAATTAGAGGCATTGTTGACAAACTTATTAGAAAGAGGATGACTTTACTTGCACATACACACACACACATATATATATTATATATATGGGCAGTGAAACGATAAAAAAAAATCATGATTAATTGCTCTGTTAATAGAATACCATTTATTTAAATATTTTTGGATATTTTCTACATTTTCAAATATATTGATTTCCATTACAACAATACAAAGTGTACAGTGCTCATTTTATTTGTGATTTTTTTTTACAGTGTAAATACTTGTATTAGGTGAATTGAAAAATACTGTTTACAAGTACTATAGTACAATCTCTTTATCATGAAAGTTGAACTTACAAATGTAGAATTATGTACAAAAATAACTGCATTCAAAAATAAAACAATGTAAAATTTTAGAGCCTGGAAGTCCACTCAGTCCTACTTCTTGCTCAGCCAATCGCTCAGACAAACAAGTTGGTTTACATTTGCAGGAGATAATGCTGTCCTTGCTTCTTGTTTACAATGTCAGCCGAAAGTGAGAACAGGCATTCTCATGGCACTGTTGTAGCCAGTGTCACAAGATATTGACATGCCAGATGCACTAAAGATTCATATGTCCCTTCATGCTTCAACCACCATTGCACAAGACATGCAGCCATGCTGATGATGGGTTCTGCTCGATAACACTCCAAAGCAGTGAGGAACGACACACGATCATTTTCATCATCTGAGTCAGATGCCATCAGTAGAAGGTTGATTTCTTTTTTGGTGGTTCGGGTTATGTAGTTTCCGCATCAGTGTGTTGCTCTTTTAAGACTTCTGAAAGCATGCTCCACACCTCATCCCTCTCAGATTTTGGAAGGCACTTCAGATTCTTAAATCTTGGGTCAAGTGCTGTAGCTATCTTTAGATCTGTCACGTTGGTACCTTCTTTGCGGTTTGTCAAATCTGCAGTAAAAGTAGTCTTAAAATGAACAACGTGCTGGGTCATCATCTGAGGCTGCTATAAAATGAAATATATGGCAGAATGTGGATAAAACAGAGCAGGGGGCATCCAATTCTCCCCAAGGAGTTCAGTCACAAATTTAATTAATGCATTTTTTTAATGAGCATCATCAGCATGGAAGCATGTCCTCTGGAATGGTGGCTGAAGCATGAAGGGGCATGCGAATGTTTAGCATATCTGGCACATAAATACCTTGTAATGTCAGCTATAAAAGTGCTAGACAAATGCTTGTTTTCGCTTTCTGATTACGTAAATAAGAAGAGGGCAGCATTATCTCCTGTAAATGTAAACAAACTTGTTTGTCTTACGGATTGGCTGAACAAGAAGTAGGACTGAGTGGACTTGCAGGCTCTAAAGTTTTACTTTTTTCTGTTACATAACTGCCCTCAAAACAAAACAATCTAAATTTGTTGTTGCACTTTCACAACAAAGATTGCACTACAGTATTGTATGAGGTAAATTGAAAAATACTATTTATTTTATCATTTTTACAGTGCAAATATTTGTAATAAAAATACACATTTTTTATTCTGTGTTGTAATTGAAATCAATATGTGAAAATATAGAAAAACATCCAAAATAGTTAATAAATTTCAATTGGTATTCTATTTAACAGTGAGATTGAATCTGCGATTAAGCGTGATTAATTTTTTTTTAGTTAATCACGTGAGTTAGCTGCAACTAATATTATATATATTCTGTTGCTGTGTTTTCCAAGTTTATGATTGTATTCCCTTTCCCTAATAAAGATTTCCATTATTTGTACATGGTCTTGCAGTGCTTGCACATGGGGAAGTTCTTCCTATTAAGGGCACGCAGCGCAGGCGTATTTAGTTTTCCCAGGGTTCTGAACTGGTTTCATTATTTCAAGAGGGACCATAGATGTATTGAATCTGGCCCTTTTTGCTGCCATTAGCCACCTGAAAGTAGTGTTACATTTGTAGTTTTTTCCCCTGCTGCCTTGCTCTGTGAAAGACCCAAACAAACAAGAGACAAACAAGTACAGGAGAAACTGACAAATGAAACTGATAATACACACACTGCTATCAAATGCACCAAGAAACTGAAAAATTGAGAAAAACATTTCTTTATTCTCTTTGTTATAGTAATCCTAGCAGTTTCTTGTGACAATAGTAGGTAAGAAGCTTCAGACTAAAGTGTGTTTTTTTTTGTTATTTAAGTTGGTATCACTGTAAATTCTCAGAGCTAAAGGGTTGATTCCTTCATACTTCTACAATGGTTTAAATTACGTTTCAAAGGCAGCCATAGTAGACTGATTCCTTCCCTTCTTAAGAGCCAGATTGGTGAATGCTTACTAATGTGTGACTAGTCTCATTCAATTTAAAGGCTCACCAGCAGAACCCCTGCACGTATACAGAACAAAATACTCATTCCCTACTATTAAATTAATTAAGAGGTCAATCAAAGACTTAACAGAATAAATAGCTCTTAGTTTTTCTTCTGCACCAGATCCTGATACACAGCTTCACTTGTTTGACATCTCACCATGCACTGGATTGATTACCATCTGTTTAGCACTTCTTGTTATAAGAGTAGAGGTTTTCCTTGGCCAACATTTTCCTTCCTCATGCTGTTAGGTAATGTGCTGAGATGGCTGCATTCCAAATGTTCTATGTGGCTATAACTGTGGTGCACTTCAGGATCTTTTAGAATGTAGAGTACTGAGTCAATATAAATTAATGATAGTTTCACTAAAGTTCAGCAGTAAAAAATAACTGCTTATGTGCAAAATGTAAATTACCATACATTCTGAGAATACTGAATGGATTTTTAATTTTTACTCTTAGTTTGTCTGCTATGAAGAGCCCTTACAACTCTGCTCAATATGTATTGTAATCAGTGGGTTGGTATGTACATGTATCTTTGCATTCTACATGGAATCTGAATTGTGATGTAAGCCCTATACAGCTTAAAACTATAGGATATTTTCCTTTGTGGATCAGGTAGTGGGTGCTAGTGCTTTTAATAATAAATAAATAATTAGCTCTTACTAAGTTTTAGAACAGGCACTCCAACTGCACTGTTATTAATTTTTGAATGGCCATGATGTACTCTATAGGCGCATGTCTGAAATCCTAGGTAACCGCAGATTTATTACAATGTAAAGTCTGACTTATATGTAAGGAGATATCATCTTGTCTAGACGCGATACATCAATCCCTGAACGCACTCCCCGTCGACTCTGGAACTCCACCAAGGCGAGAGGCGGAAGTGGAGTTGACGGGGGAGTGATGGCCATCGATCCCGCGCCGTGAGGATGCAAAGTAAGTCGATCTAAGATACGTCGACTTCAGCTACGCTATTCTCGTAGCTGAAGTTGCGTATCTTAGATCAATCCCCCCCAGTGTAGACCAGGCCTAAGGTACCACAAGTACTCCTTGTTCTTTTCACAAAGCCATCCCTTCACCAGAGGGAGATGGTGGGCCAACAAGAGATGCAGCCACAGTTATAAACTAAGCCATCACCACCAGAGAAGTAAGAACCCCATTACAGCATTTTTTGGGGAGGGGAGGGGAAAGGGGGGGGGGGAAGAGAAGAGGTATTTACATTTTTTTGTCAAGCTGGCTCATGTGGGAATCAGTGTTGGGAAAAAAAACAAAAGTGATTTCAAAGGAGAGATTTGAAGAAGAAAAAAAAATCCTTAAAAAGAGATTAGAACTAACTTTTAGGGAGAACATCTCCTATGGTATTTTTTGATGCATGCTTACCTAGACTTTATAGATAACTCCTTAGCTCTGGAAAGAAACGGTAAGGGGGTTCAGACATTTTCAAAAGGTGCAAATAGCTGTTCAGGCACCCAATTTATATAATCTTTCATTGTGAGTTAGGTACTTACCAGCCTTTGAAAACTTCCCCCAAGTTTCTTTTCATACAAAGAAAACATGGACCTTGCTTTTCACATAAACAGTGCACTCCCCTAGTATTATGAAAAATTGTTTCATGTTCACTCACTTTTATTATAATTCTTACCCTTTATATTTATTTGCACAAGTAAAATTTAAGGAAAACATTCTGAAACTCCATCCATATTTTTGCTTATAGAACACACTGTGAGTGCACATAGTATTCCTCAGACAAATCAGACACTACCCCTGTCCTGAGAAACTCGCATTTGAGCACACTTCTTATAATGAATATGTGTCTTTGTTATCAGGCTCCCCCAAAGTTACAGCCCCTTGGTTGCTGAATTTTTGTTTATGCTGAAATCTTGTACACTGAATTCCTGACATCACCAAAGCAAGAGTCTGTCCACGTGGCAAAAGGTAAATTGAGTGAATTATTAACAATTCTTTTTGTGTGTGAACAGAAGTGCTAGAATCCCAGGGGGAGGATTATTTATATTTGTTTATGTTGGCCCGGAAAATGTAGTAGGCTCTTTTCAGACAGACACAAAAGGATGCTCCTTGCTCCACAGTGCTCTGTATCTAAGATCTTAGACAGAGATGAAGGTTTTAAGGGAAGAGGAACAATTCATGGGAAACTTTTATGTAGATCAAAGACTGATGCTCAGTTTTTCCAAAGAACAGATGCAGTGTGAACAGTGGTAGTGAAAGCTACCTAGATACTTATGCCCTTATCACCATAATATGAATGCCTCAAGTAATTAAAGATAAATGTCTTCTTCATCACACAGAGTAGTTGAATTTTGTTAAATGACAGTGACTTTGATTAAGTGTGTTAAGAACTATTGAGGGGAAGAAGAAATGGGTTTTCCATTTGTTTTTGAATGCTGTTAAAGTCTGTGGTCTTTCTTATCCCTTCTAGGAGTGAGTTCTATTGGTACAGTTCCCATGAAAGTTCTCCCCCCTGTATTCACAAACTTCTCCCAGTTGGCCAAGTTTCACTTGTTTCAGGGCTTGTGTATATGGGGATACTCAAGAAAGTTAAGACAAATTAACTAAGGTGTTAAGATCATACATATTCATTACAGCACGTTAAATCCCCATATGGACGCTCTCATTTGAAATAAAGTGGCCATCGTTGAATTTAGCATAGCTATTCTAGGCTGTCAGAGGGAAGGGAAAGAAAGGTGATCTTTTGGGTAACTTTGTTCTAATATTCAAAGCCCACAATGGGATTGACCCAAGACTTTGATTTGGACTTTGCATTCAACACAGCCAGTACATAAGAGAGGAGTGCAACATTGAGGAATACAAAGAGATGAGTGTAGGCAGATAGATTGCCTATTGAGTTTTGCCATAAATAGCATTCTTTCTGCATATGTGCTTTCATTTCTAGATATGAATTGCAGTAATGAAGCCAGAAGGTTGCAAGTGTATGCATTGCTATTGCTGGAAGCATACGTGATAGGAGGGGACACAGTCTTTTGGCCAGTAGTGGATGATCTTGAAATATCATACAAGCTGTATACTGAGATACATCAGAGATGGATTTACAACCTTAAATTTACTGCCATAAGAATTAATCTTGGCCACTTAATATTTTAACCTATTTGTGTATAAATGTAAATGGTTGTACTCATTGCTATAGTACCCCAATTGTCATGGCTTCTGGTTGCAAGCATTCTTACCTAGCACCCCCTGCAAGCTATCTGCCATCCAGCTTGGAAGTTACCTAATTCCAACCTCTTCCAGGGTGACAAAATATCAAAGTGTAGTCCAAAGTCCCAAAGAATCAGCCTAGCTTCTGGGCCCTGTTCTCAAGCCCTTCCTGGGATTTCACTGGAGTCCTTTTCTCCACTTTGGTATTGAGTACTGTCCCTATTCAGCCTAAGTCTTTGGGAGGCCTCTAGCTTCTAACAGTCTTAAGCCAGAGAGCAGATTTGTGTGAAAGGCCTACTTTCCCCAGACTGAACTCTTAGCCCATTTATGAGGCCTCAGTGCAGGGGTAGGCAACCAAAGGCGGCACGCGAGCTGATTTTCAGTGGCACTCACAGTGCCCGGGTCCTGGCCAGTCTGGGGGGCTCTGCATTTTAATTTAATTTTAAATGAAGCTTCTTAAACATTTCAAAAACTTTATTTACTTTACATACAACAGTTTAGTTATATATGATAGACTTATAGAAAGAGACCTTCTAAAAACATTAACATGTATTACTGGCACGTGAAACCTTAAATTAGAGTGAATAAATGAAGACTCGGCACACCACTTCTGAAAGGTTGCTGACCCCTGCCTTAGTGTCTGGGTGATTACCAGATCCTTCTTAGTCCCACCCTCTCTGGCTGAAAAGTAACTAATTACCACACAGGTGAACTGAAGGTGTCTGACTTTCCCTTTAATCATTTCTAGCCTATGATGAAGTGTCACCCCATCACAATAAATGTCATTCACCTCCTGACAAGTATGGGGGTACTCTTTGATTTTAATACTGTATCTGTATTTGTCATTAGCATGGTGTGTTTGTCCCATAACTGGGAGTGGATATTTCAGCCTAGAAGTTTGTCTGGATAGCAGAGCCTACCTGCCTAGAGAAACAAAGAGGAAAAGCCCTTTCTAATAGTCATCTAACTAATTACACATAAGGGTTGTTAAGTGACAGTTGCAGAGAGAATAGCCTTAATGGCTCTAGCCTGCTCTTATGGGGAGCACCCAACCCAGTTTGAACAGGATGAGTCAGATAGGGTGACCAGATGTCCCGATTTTATAGGGACAGTCCCAATTTTGGGGTCTTTTTCTTATATAGGCTCCTATTACCCCCCACCCCCGTCCGGATTTTTCACATTTGCTGTCTGGTCACCTTATCAGACAGAGACCTACAGACCAACAAGATTTGAGTTGGCTATGAAACTGTAAATTGGTTCAGTTCCATTCCTGTGACGTAAGAGGAAAGCCTACCTAACAGCTTGTAGTGAAGCATAAAATTAGATTAAAAGTGTATAGGCTACTTGTTTTTTTTTTAAATCTGCTCTCGTATGCTTTGTTCTAACTGCTAAATAAAAATACTGTGTTTTATAAAGGTTGCTGGTCAATATCACTGGTCACAGGTTTCTAAAGAGAGAGCCTGCAGGTCAAGTGATTGGTATACAGAGAGTAACGTACCTGGGTCCTGCTCTAAGAATCACAAGTTGTCGGACACAGGTAACAACAAGAGGCCAAACACCTGAATTGGGTGCACTCAGGGACCGGAAAGACATAGAGGTGCAGGTAGCCCCATAACTACTGAAATGTAAGAATAATGATTTATTTTCCTAATATTTACAATAAAACAAGTAGTTCACTGTTACTAGACGAATATCTTATTTATGTCTGGAATAAAAACCAGATGAAAAAACCCCCTACATTTTACATACCTCATCCTCTAGCTTGTTTTATGCTCTGACAGGAACACCACTGACTTTGCAAAAGTGATTTATTAAGCTTCACGATCTATCAAGAGACGTGAATATTGATGTGTTCACATTGACATCCTGTGTAACAGCTGAATACTAGATCTGTCATGATACAATGAGAATCATATGTTGCAGTTCAACAAATGACAGAAGGCTTAATTAAAGCAAAATTGACAAGGTATCAGAGGGTTTTAAGACAAAACAGCTTTATTTTACAAAAGGGAAAGCGTGAAGAAAGGACTGCTTGGCAGAGAAAACATGCATGGAAAGGAGGGGAATATTAAAAACAACTTATTGAAAGGCAAAACTAGTATGTAGAAGTGTGAACTTGCACTACTTGATAAAAATAATTGTAGTTTACTTTTATCTAGAAATGTACAAAGCCTTCAAAAGTACAGCTATTCCAGTATTTAGCTATATTAATGGTTTAAAAGATGGCTAAATCCAGTTATTTTAGTTGCAAGTTTTAAGTGAAGATACCAATTGTAAAGTTCTTTTTAGAGTATTTAAACAGAAGGATTTTACCAGGCAGTACATCGTTAGACTGAAACAGACAGATGTTAAATGCCATCACAATTAAAACTGATTGGTAGAGTTTTAATTCTAACTGGCACTTTTGTTTTCCTAGAACAAATGCAGTCTGCAAGCTAATGGGTGTTTTGTTAGCTATTCAGATCCTTTCCTTGCTTCAAACCAAAATACTACAGAGAAAACACTTTGTTAGAGCTCAATTTAACAATAATTGGCCTCCTTGGCCAGTAGCTTGGGGGAAGCTCTTCTGGACTTTGCATAGATGCCAATTTTGATCCATAGGGGAACCTGTAAACTTTCCATACTTTTTGCTGGCTATATCCTGCTTCTAATGCAGGAGATAGACTTTGTCCCATCCACTTAATTGACATCAAGGGGGATGCTCAGAAAATCCCCCAAATGTCTTAATGTAGATGATGTGTTCTTCCCTGATTAATCTGTCTCGGACATCAGCCAGACACAGAAAGATCTGCCAAACAATTCATATCTTCTTCTAATATTGATGAGTTATAGAGAGACATACGCACATCTCTCTTTGGCTGACCTCCAGAAAGGTGCAGTGATGTGAATTAATTTGGGAGTTAGCTAGATGGTGTTACAGCTTACATATATGTTGCTACATTGATGTGACTTTTTGGAGTCCAAGTCTGTTTGTTGGTTAGATGTTTCTGGAATTAGATGTAAATTGTGTGGTGTCTAAACTGCATTATATAGCAAAATGGAAGTAGTTATTTCGGGACTAGGCTGGGCCAAAACAACAAGTTGATAATGTTTTTGGAGAAAAGGCTGAAGAAGAAGCATCACTGAAACCAAGTTTCTAACGGATTGGGAAATACTCTCATCTCCCCTTCAAATGTAGATGATTTTTTAAAAATAGGTCAGTTTTAAAGAGTGGCTGAGGAACACAGAATAAATTACATTATGTAATTTATTCTTTCTCTTTTAAAATTGATCACACATCTACAGATGGATATGTAAGATCTGAAAATAAGGATTTCAGAGTTGTGGATCAAAAGATAAAAGAGCTCATTTATGTCAAGTCTCCACTTCCCAGGCATTTCTTTGGCTTTCTACCATGTAAGCGTTATTGGAATTTGTAAATGGGTGTTATGGATAAAATGTAATGAATAGGCCTGAGTTTTGTCATATGAAACAAAAATGAAGATGCTGGATTACACTTACAAGTTAGCAACAAAAATACTGCAAGCCAGAAGGAGCATGATTCTTATGTAAAATAAGTACTAAAGGAGATAAGCCTTTTTGTTTTTAATTATGTAGTCTGGCACTGGCAAATCATTTTTCTAAGAACTTATACATAATAGTCTGTTTTATTTGCTGGTGTTTATGACAGAGTACAAAAGCAAAATCATAGCTTAACATGACTGATTACTTTAAAAGAAAGAAGCTGGAACCTCTTTAGAGAATTAATCCAAAAATTCCAACAAGCATAATTATCTCTACACTATAACCTGCTGTATGTGATGGCAAGCATGAAAAGAACAAACGAACAATATTGGTGCTTTGTTCACAATGTAGGTAAAACCATCACGATGAGCAGTGACAGATTATGTACAAGGAATCTTGCAAAAGACTGTACAAGAAGTTTAGATATTATTAGCTGCCTTTTTATTCAGAATCACGATTTTGGTACTTTATATATTTAAGATGTTCTTTTTCTGAGTGGGTGTGGTTATTCCTGTCTTGGAGAACTCAGTGACATCCTACATGTTACTTTATTTAATTCTTTCTGAATTAGCAGTTGTGTCCTATTTGGTTTGTCAAATTAGGCCAAGAAATATTCAGTATTTTGCAAGAGCTATCGCTTGAGTCTAAAATCAGTTATTCATGTTAATTTGTGTTTGAATATTTTTAAAATATGCTTTATATGACCAAGACAACAATGGCAAATGAAATGAATTAACTTCAGCAGTAAAAATGGGTTGAATTTGACCAAAATTGTTTGCTGGCCCTTAGGCCATTGCAAGACCAAAATATAATTTTTGAACTTTTGGGATACTACTGCCCTTTCTGAACACTCCTGACATTGTAAGAAAGAACTAAACATAAAATAATTTAACATCCCTTTTCCCAACCAAAACACCAACCTCTTCCCTTGCTACTTGGACTAGAAGACCTCCAGAAGCAGCATACTCCTTTTCTGGGGTAGAGAAAGCATCTTGTGTCACTGCAACAACCCTGCTCTATGGTCACAGAGCACCACTGATGGTCCTCAGAGGAATCATGTTTAACCCCTTTCAGCCAAAGGAAGGTAACTAAAATATCAGGCCTTGAAAGAGGGAATGCACTAGGCAAGGGAGTTCCTCTGTAGAAAACGTTCCCTTTAAAAAAGGCTATTTTTATTAGTGTTGGTTCTTAAAGTGATGGATCTGGGCTTCCTCATCCTGAATTTTAATCTTATTTGACAGGAATTTTATTTGTGTATATGTGATTTTATACTGTAATCGATGGTTTGAGCTTGCTGTTTAGTTACGTTGAAAGAGATAATATATAGAATTCAGAGCTCCAGTTGGAGAACCACACCCAAAGACATTTGCCTTCAAATCTTCTCTGTTTTTAGGTACAGTTGTCAAATTATGACTGGAGGGGAAGGGACAGTGGCAATTTGCTCATCTTTTCACTTACAAAGGCTGCAGTTGGCTCAAAGATTCTTTCATGTGTCCACAGGCCCCACTTTCAGAATTGCAATGAGATCTTCATTTGGAGCTTTTGAAAATAAAATACATACATTTTCTTTGCCTTTTTTTGTGTTTTGAGAACACTAAGGGATATTGGGAGACAAACTAAGATCCTTGACATTACTCTTAATGATTTGCCTATCAACTATAATATAATAAATCAGCATATTTCATTGCTTCTTTAGGCCAAGCTCTTTGTACACACGGAGGCTCCTTGCAGCCCTCCATGCTCCCTGTGTGCTACTCTCCCATCCCCTTCTAGTTCTGGAACCTTCCCCTCTTCCTCTTGCCAGGAGCTCTATACCTACCCACTTCTCCCATCCTTATTACGTTGATTCTCCCAATTTCCCTCTTCTGATTTTCCCTAAAATCAGTAGGGTTCTGTCCATTGAGGCCTAGAACATTCCCGGAAATTTGGAATTGATCAGATCCAGCATTCAAGAGTTATTGGCTGGAAATACAACTTGGCCTATATATGCAATGAAGCATGTGACCCCTCTCCTTTAGAAGCTCATGGACACATGTCTAAAATCAGGGATGGCTCTATGTTTTTTGCCGCCCCAAGCACAGCAATCAGGCGGCCTTCGGCGGCACGTCTGCGAGCAGTCCGCTGGTCACGCGGATTTGACGGCGTTTCTGCGGGTGATTTGTTGGTCCCGCGCCTTCGGCGTACCCACCACCGAAGCCACGGGACCGGCAGACCTCCCGCAGGCATGCCGCCGAAGACTGCCTGTCTGCCGCTCTCACAGTGACCAGCAGGTCGCCCCCGCGGCTTGCCACCCCAGGCACGTGCTTGCTGCGCTGGTGCCTGGAGCCGCCCCCTGTCTAAAATGATCTCTTGCTTGATTTTACCCAGAGTGGCATACCAGCTGAAGGTACGTATTTTTGGGGCTTCACAAGCTTGGCCAGTAATACAATAGACCTACATTTTCTAAACATTAAACAAATTAGCTAACTATTTGCATTTTTGTTCACATCAGGTTGTAATGGTCAAACTTAAATGCCAACAGTTGGAAATTTATACTAACTATGTAAACTTCACTATTAACTAGCAACTTTTCTGAAAGAGAACACTAGCCGTCATTTAAAAATAAAAACACCAGTGCAGAGAACTGGGTTCTCTGTCAGTTTGAGCCATCATAAAGAGATGAAGGCAGGGATCAATAGGAGGCAGGGCTTTTATACTCTTGGATTTAGAATACCGGATTTGAGGGACAGAGGCATGCACCCTTTCATAGTTACAGAGCTAGCTGCACTTCTGTCCCTTTTCTGATCTCAGAAGGTATGTCTACACAGGGATAAAAGACCTGCCACACAGTCACGGCTGGCCTGGGCCACCTGACTCAGGATGTGGGGCTAAAGATTGCTGTGTAGATGAGCTCTGGGACCCTCCACTCTCGCAAGGTCCTAGAGCTCGGGCTCCAGCCTAAGCCAGAATGTCTATACATCAGTTGTTCAGCACTGGAGCCTGAGCCCCTCAAGCCCAAGTCAGTGGACTCAGGCTAGCCACAAGTGTTTTAATCCCTGTGTAGATGTACCCTGAGTATACCCACCTCAGGTTTTAGTGCCTTTACCTATCTCAGTGTGGAATTTCACAATTCTTCCATTCTTTGATAGGGCCCTGGGCTATAGAATCCTGTGTATCCACTGTGCATACCCTGCAGCTCCAACCAAGTTCAGGCCCCTGTGATTCTTCCTACTATGACTAGTAGCTTACAGTGACCAGACAGCCTTCTTAAAAGTATCACTTATTTTAACAGTTGGAAAAAAGCAAAAGAAAAAAAGGATTTTAAAACAATCTACACACACAGGTGTTTTACCCAAAGTTTAGTAACCTAGGCAGGCCTAATTTAGAGACCCCCACTGCAGGTGCCTGAACAACAACTGCTGAGAGAGAACGAACATGAACTTTAAACTTTGCCATAGTTCTTCTCTTCCCCCAGGCTTTGACCCTTCTGGTGAAAACCAGTCCTGCAAGAGATCAAGACAGGAACAACTCTCAAGTGTTTGCTGAGGGCTAGCTTATCTTAAGCCATTTTTTTCCTTCTTGAATGTTTCCTGTGGAGACTTCTGTGGAGATAAACCACTGTAGTCATACAGAAAACACATCAACATTCAGTATTTCTTAAATTTATTCCTGCTCAGTGCCAGATCAGTGGCACCCCTCTAATGGATAATTGCCTTACTACCATGGCTCCTGTGGTCACATGGCAGGGCACACAACACCCACTGTGTACAGCAAAAGCAATACTTTAGGAGAACACCAGTAACTGGTAACTAATCTTTTTCCTTAACCTCTCTTTCTCTCGTAAGGGACCACATCTGCATGAGTTCTATGCAGAGGACGCAATGTTTGCAGAATGGGAATGTTTCACTTTTTTATTTGCACATCTTTTCCACACCAAAATAAAGAGGAGACTGCAGTACTTCAAATGTACAAAAATCACTATGCCTAGACAATTTATAGTATTTAGTGTCAAATGTTCGTTGTGATTATGGAAATTTTTGGATTTAAATTAAAAAGCTTACATCACACTTGCACGTGTAAAGCGATGTCATCTGTTTTTTATCCAATGCGCAATTCAAGAATTCCTATAATTGATTCCCCTTGACAGCTTAAGTACCCGCACTCGCCTACACCGCACATACTGTGCTTCCTGACATAGTCTATGTTGGGAGTTACAAATTGAGCTATGATATTTCAACAGAGGAAACTAGTTAAGTCAGGTCAAATAAAATAAGAAGCAAAATCTGCTGGGGTTCTTTCAAGTGGCTGTCAAATGGCTCAAGCATCAGTAACAGTGTAATAGTTTTTAAATGTTGATGGGCTGTCAGAAGAAAAATATATTAGAAAAACAAAATGAAAGTATGGATGCAGGATTGTTATTGCTCAGACAGACTGCAAGTCTTCTGTATTGTTCGTGCAATTTAATTTGGTCTGGAAGTCTGCTGTGATGTGTTCCTTTGGGGTCTGCTGAATGACAATCATGCTGAACAGAATCCCTACGGATGAGCTCAGATGCTACAGTGATGACAATATAAGTATTTGGATAAATAAAGGAGTTTTTTCCTTCATGCTGACAAGCCATCAATGTTTTGTTGGATAAACGTGTTTATATCCAATACAGCGTATCCCAACCTTTTGGTGCAACTCTAGTGCTCCAGAAAGTTGGAAGTTATACAACCAGCTTACCAGACTAAGACCTCAGCTGTGCAAAACAGTGCTTATTCTACCTATTTGCTTTAACATGCTTTGACTTGAGATGCAGCTTGGGCTGCTCCTGTGTCTTACATGTCATCCAAGCTCGATGACATGTAAGAGTATCCAACTTCATAACTGGATAGGACAGGAAACAGGCATTGGTAGGGTACTTGTGTTCTCCACAGCAGCTGATCATTAAAGACCCAATTCTGCAACCATTAGTCAAGTTAAAATGCACTTATTCAGTTAATTCTCCAGTAACAGTGTGCATAAATGCATGCTAGTCAATATAACTAAAGTTGCAAAAGCAGTCCTTAAAGTAGGGACAGCTCAGACTACTAGCAACAAAAGCTTGAACCATCATTTCTGGTACATATACCATTACTTGAGATCTAATCAAATATATGAATATGAAGTGGTTTGATTTTTAAGAGAACTATTTGAAATGTAGATGGAGATATTTACTTTTCTGACAGTGTCAAAGGATTCCTCTATTATACATGCTCCTTCCAATTTTATGAACCAATTCTAAAAGACAAGCAAGCAAGTTGTGCCAGTGACCATTACTTACCTTTATAACAAAACAAAAAACAAAACAAACAAAAAAGAGAGAACCTGGAGGTGGCCAGGACCAACAGAAGTTTTTGACAAAACCCAGAAGAAGGAAAAATAATCTTATGGGTTCTATGACCATAGATAAGATGATATTATTGTGTTCTCCCTGGAGGATTTTCCCTTGAACCAAGCCAACCTATAGCAGTGTCTTGCTGGCAAGTAAAGAATCCAGACCTCCTTCATACTGCCCTTTTGTACACAAGTTATCTAGTACAGGGTACCATTGGAGTGGCACAATGCACTCCATCCTCTCTTCCATCTAGAACTGAGCAAGCCATATCCACAATACTTCAACCATTTCTGACCTGAGAAGCAAAGAACTTATGCCAAGATTCAATATAATACACTTTGATAGGCTTTCAGTGTTCACATATGACCTTGCATCTGAAGAAGTGAGGTTCTTACCCACGAAAACTTATGCTCCCAATACTTCTGTTAGTCTTAAAGGTGCCACAGGACCGGACCCGCTGTTGCTTTTCACATATGACCTGTAAATCATGCCCTTTACAATCTTTGGAGTCAGAAATTGAGGGGTCTTTTTCCCCAAAAATCCAAACTTGAGGCATTTCATATACATAACTCCCATTGACAGCAGTTAATAGCTTCCATAAATCCTCACGTGTTGATAGAATAGTCCTCTAACACGATATAAAGAAAATGCTTCATTGATTTCTAGAGATGGAAAAATAAGTAGACAGACGTAGAATGCCCACAATAAAAGGGTTGGAAACCACTGAGGTTACCCTCAATAGATATGAATGATCTCATCTAAAGATCAGCACAAAATGAGCATAGATTTAGGCTTATTTAATTAATATACCTATGAAAGTCTCATCACTTCCATGTTTTAGAGTACTGTGGTTTGTTTCGACTGTACCTTTTCATTGAGGCAGTAAGTCACCAGGAGAGAGCAGTGCAGCTCTGGGTAAACAACATATACAGAAGCATGTGCCAAGGTAATGAAAATCACAAGGGTCCAACCCTACTTTTCACATGCACACACAACTCCCATGAGGACATCCATGGGTGCTTTTCAGGGCATGAGAAATGCAGGAATAAGCTTCAAGGTGGTACAACAGCATTGCCAATGCAGATTGCAGACTCTCACTAGTTAGGTTAGACACTGTCTTTTTTGCTGCAAAGTCACTTCTGAAATCCGAAATAAACAATACCGTAGTGCAAACACATAGCTGTTTCCATTATTTATGTGGAGGTTAGTCGGCTAGGTATAAACAAAAAGATGCTGCAATGAATACTACCTGCTGGCTATACTATACATAGTATAGAAGACTGCAGCAGTTTTCTCATAACCCTCATTTGGTATGAGAGAGAGCCTGCCACTTTTTATACAGAATAATTAAAGTGAATTTAAAGAGGGCAACAAGGGCAGAATCTACTTTACTGAGGAAAGTCTTGAATCTGAAATTCACCCACGCAGGAGCTGTGTGCAAGTAGATAATTGAGACAGAATATATTAATGACAAATATGGTCTGCACATTTCCTAAAATATCTAGAAGTGTACAATGCAGTATTAAGGGTTAGTAGGAGAGGCAGAAAAACAAAGGGAGCTTTTTATCTTAAGATTTATTTTTTGTCATTTTTTGAAAGAAAGTATGAACTTTATACAGAACAACTCCAACAAACCTGTCCTAGAACAAAGATTTCATTATCCCAGAATACCATACTTTTTCTCTGATTTTGTTTTTATGTAACATGGCCAGTAAATTTGATCTATTATGATCCATCACTGAATTAGTAGTACAGGAGGAGTTGATATTCTGAGAGTGTCTTGCAACAGACATGTATTTTCCCTACTAAGCTGCCATATTTATAGCCAATTTTTCTGGACTGGATCCACCTAACCTGAGCAAAGAAAGACTTTGGACTTTAAAAAAAAAAAAAAAAAAAAAGTTGGTATGTCCCCATTTCCAATGGAGAGCAGATTTGGCTCTTAAATTTTAAAATCTCACCAGGTAAGATTACTATAACCTTTGTCCTTCCTCTCTCTTTCTTGCTATTTAGCACACTTTTTGTGATTTGTCTTAAATTTTGATTGCAAGCTCTTTGAAGCTGAGTCAGTGTCCTTCTGTTCTCTTCAGGCTTTTATAGGATAACCTGTATCCATCTGTGTCAGCTATGAAATAGTATAGAATAATTATGCTTTAACCTTTAATATGCAGTCTCAAAAGTCTAATATTTCTAATAGGAGGAAGCAAACAATAAGTATTTTGTCCCTTACAGCTACTTGACTTGAAGAGAAAGTGTGTTCTAATCATTAGAGCAGAAGATTGGGTTGGGGGAAATGAAATCAGGCAGGAATAATCAGTTTGGGGCTTGGTATGAAAGTTTCCCCATTCTAGCAAAAGCCTAGATGACTCCAATTTACCTGTCTTAAAGGCACCCATTGCAGTCAGAGAAAACAATCCCCCTCATATCTGTATCATTTGAGGCAGTGGCAGTCTTGAAATATTGTCTTTCTACTTCTGAGGTGGTCTCATAAAATGTAGGATATGCCTCATTTTTGCAGTACCTATTTGCACTCCCATTTCCAACATTCATTTTCAATAGACTTCCATCTGAAGGGGAGTGATCATTTGAAGTACCCATTGTGGGGAACTACCTGCGGGAAAGAGTGCTTAGTGCAGATGGTTTCAGAGTAGCAGCCGTGTTAGTCTGTATCCGCAAAAAGAACAGGAGTACTTGTGGCACCTTAGAGACTAACAAATTTATTAGAGCATAAGCTTTCGTGGACTACAGCCCACTTCTTCGGATGCATACGCTTATGCTCTAATAAATTTGTTAGTCTCTAAGGTGCCACAAGTACTCCTGTTCTTTTAGTGCAGATGCTCTACCTAAAGTCCTGATTAGCATATAACACTTTGAAAATCTAGGCTGCATGATAGAAAATTCATTTTCAAATTGACATCTAAAGATAATTAAATACCTCCCCACTTGAATGCTTCAGTGTTGTGCTTATTTGGGGTCATTAATTTAAAAATGGTATAAGATCATGTATGACTATTGCCTGTATTGCACCATGCCAAGTGCCCTCAAATCTCACTGGGCTTGATCAGATGAGGTGCTGAGCACCATCAACTTAGCACTTGACAAGTTCAGGCCTTAAGAGAACACAGCATATTTTATAACAAATATTTGTTTTATGACTTTGCTATACAGCAATGTACTGAATTGGTCTGAGACAACTGAATAGGGCTGCTCACAAAACACCAATTTTGTGATTAAAAAAATCTTTAACTGAAATCTTACAGTTGTATCTCTTCATGAAAAGTTCTGGTCTAACCGAAACATTTTATAAAAGAATAGTCACTGGGTAGATTCTACACAAATTAATAGTTTTCCCTTGTTCTCCTTTACCTAGTTCTGCAGCAATATCACAAACAAATCTTTCCAGGTTGTGCTGATGTTATTAGTCATGCTGGTACCTAAATAAAGAGTAAAGGTGTCAAGGAAAATGTAGGTTTATTTCAATCATTATATATTCAGGTTTTTGCCTTGTCCCCAAAAAAGCAACCTTTGCCAAATGGAAGAGCCAGAATCATAGTGTAAAAATCTTGTGTGTTCACATCTCTAAGAGAATATTACAAACAATGGATAGTAAACACCAGCAAACCCAATGAAATTAAGTTGGCAATGTCCCTGTAATGCATTATTTAGCAATACTTGGTTTTCTCCCTACAAACTTTTATATATGTAAATATTGGCTTAAACTGAAGACAATTATAAATCTTATTTTATGGTGAAACATCCTCTTGTTGCTCTCCAATTTATTTTTTAATAAACAATATACTTTTACCTTGGGCAGAAGCGGATTGCTCCCCTAAAAGCTGGGTATTTTGACTCTGATAAAGCCACAGGGACTGTGATTCAGGCATCAGGCCCAAGGAATATGATCCAACAGCCTGGAAAGTTGCCAGTGGCAACTATTCATTTGATGAAACCAGAAAGGTGTTGATAAATTGGAGGAATTAAGGGAAGAGCAACAAGAATGACATGGAGGGTTTTTGCTTCCAAGGAAAGATTAAAAGAACCAAATACATATGGCTTGTCTAAATGAAGGCCAGGGGGCAGGTGAGCATGATTGACTTTCTTCAAGTTCCTATAGGTGGTTCCACAGTAGAGAGGGGAACAATTTAGAATTGTACAAAAGGGTATAATGGGACAATAGGAAGGCGCTGAACAAACGAAAAAAGTAGGCTACATATCAGGACTACATTCTTAACAGTGATGTCTTATCCCCAAAGGACACTAGTTCATCCCCCAGTGTTCAATACCTTGGGGACTAAACAGCATTCAGTGTTAAGAGGTGATCCCTGTGGTGGGCATTTTGTGGATTGTATAGAGGATTTCTGGCCCCTGGAACATGTGACAGGTTGGAACTTTTGGGACTCTAACTCAGCAGATATCTGCTGCTGTTTATAGGGGAATCACCTGATCCTTGCTCAGGTGTGCCTACTTAGTAACTAAAGTTGGCTGGCCCCAGCCTCTATGACTTTAAAGGCCCATGTTCTACCCCATTAAAAATAATAGGGGATTTTGCTGTTGACGTCAATAAGAGCAGGACTGAGCCATTACAGACATATCTAACTGTATTTATATATAAATAAATCAGGCCAACTACCTTTAGCATTCAAAATTGCTTAAAACCATCATGGATTCAATTTATTCAATAGTATTACACTTTTGCATAAAGGGACTATTCTTTCTATTTTTAAAAGATAGCATATTAAGCAATATATAGTGTTTCAGTTCCATAGTTTGCACAAGATATCAGGTTAAACATATTATTTCAAAAGTAGTTTTAATACACGAAAAATACTGAGAGCTTTCTGATCCTAAAGCCAGCAGTAGTTGGCTGTATACTGACCCTTTAAGCCCAAGACTGTCTGATCTGACTTTTTGAAGTTGACACTGCTCAGACAAAAGACTATTTTAAACCCCTTTTCCCTATTCTATTCAGAGACTAAGTTGAGTTCTCAGCTTTGAATAATATTCAGTAACTTTTGAAAACTGATTTTAGCCCAAAGCATGTTATTTCCTATGAGCTGGTTAATAAGCAGAGCATCTGAGGGTTAAAGGGCTTGTATATGTTTTATATCCTTTCCTAGAGGAGTTTATCTGGGAGAGGCAGTGAATAAATGAACTTCTAACCCACAGAGATAGTATCGAAAGATGTACTGATGGTGTAAAGTCTCCTCAAGCCAGCAGGTGAAGGTGCTTTTGTACTGTGGACAAAAAAAATCAAGGCTATCAATTCATTTCACAAAGGCCACCATGATTTTAACTAGCTATGTAGAAGAGAAACGTTCTGTACCTTATAACCAATCCCTTGAGCTCTCCAGTCCCCCATCTCTCAACATTAAAGGAGCACATCCTTCCTGCTTCTCCACAGCCACAGACAGCCTTGGCCCACAGCACAGCCAGTCTGGTTCAATTGCATAGACAGGACAAGAGTTTAGGAGCCTGGTGTATGATGCCCGCATGTTGCAGAGCTCAGCTGCCTCGGAATTACCAGTGCATGGCTACGGATGGGGCCTCAAGGAAGCGAAAGGCAGGAGCCAGTGGATCTTGAAGTACTGGTCATATATCGCTTCAGAAGATGGGGTACCAACTGACCAAACGCTGATGAAGCTAAAATAATGGCCAATGTAGCTCAGCTGCCACTCAAGGAGGATCCCTTCTCCCTTCTGTTGGGCCTCCAGTGTCAAGCCTGTGTACTTGTGATCAATAGCAAAGAGGATTTGCCCCAAAGAGCAGTTACTGTGCAAGTGAATATGGCTGCAATTTGTGAATACAAATGAAATTTTAAAAAGAAAAACAGTATTTTCCACTTGCTGCACCCAACACTTGTGAATCAGGCTGGTTTTCAGATAATTTATAGAACCCTAGTTGCCATAACAACATGATTGTTCAATGAAGCACAAATACCTGGCAGAGTTGCCATTATCATGAAATAATTGACCTCAATAGTGGTCCTTCCTGAAGGAGCTGCAATAAAAATCAAGATTGCTTCATGTCAGCATGGTCACTTATAACACAATAATGATAGATGACTCACAGTAGCAACAGCAGTGTGTGATTACAAATTGCAGTATATGCATAAGCAAGCAGACAGACACTAAAAACAAAACTTTTCTCCTCCTTCTCCCTCCCCCACAACAACGCATAAAGTCATGTCTCGGCATTTAATGACCGCAGAACAATTCTAACCAGGTTAATACAGCAGCCCAGAAAGTTAGGGCATAACTGTTTCATATAAATAAACCACAAGACAGAAGAAAATGCTACTTGCTCTGTCTTCCACTTGACCACATAACAAAAAGTTCTGAGAGAGAATGGACTACATTTTTAGAATGCTTATTCCACTGAGTCTCATTATGCATTCTCATGCTAACTCTGTCCACATATCTATTCAAGTGACATCATCATAGGACCTAATCACATCAGCCATACCATCAGGGGCTCGTTCACTTGCACATCTACCAATATGCCATCATGTGCCAGCAATGCCCCTCTGCCATGTACATTGGCCAAACCGGACAGTCTCTACGCAAAAGAATTAATGGACACAAATCTGACATCAGGAATCATAATACTCAAAAAACAGTGGGAGAACACTTTAACCTCTCTGGCCATTCAATGACAGACCTGCGGGTGGCTATCTTACAACAGAAAAACTTCAAAAACAGACTCCAACGAGAGACTGCTGAGCTGGAATTGATATGCAAACTAGATACAATCAACTCAGGATTGAATAAGGACTGGGAATGGCTGAGCCATTACAAACATTGAATCTATCTCCCCTTGTAAGTATTCTCACACTTCTTATCAAACTGTCTGTACTGGGCTATCTTGATTATCACTTCAAAAGTTTTTTTTTTTCCTCTCTTACTTAATTGGCCTCTCAGAGTTGGTAAGACAACTCCCACCTGTTCATGCTCTCTGTATGTGTGTATATATATCTCCTCAATATATGTTTCACTCTATATGCATCCGAAGAAGTGGGCTGTAGTCCACGAAAGCTTATGCTCTAATAAATTTGTTAGTCTCTAAGGTGCCACAAGTATTCCTGTTCTTTTTGCGGATACAGACTAACATGGCTGCTACTCTGAAACCAGACAGAACAAAGTAAGTTACGAAGCAAAGTAAAACAAAACACGCACATCTAAGCCTAATACATTAAGAAACTGTTTACAGATAAATCTTACCCTCAAAGATGTTCCAATAAGCGTTTTTCACAGACTACACTCCTTCCTAGTCTGGGCCCAATCCTTTCCACGGGTACAGTCCTTGTTAGTTCCAGCTCAGGTGATAGCCAGGGGATTTATCATGATTGGCAGCCCCCTTTGTTCTGTTCCACCCCTTTTTATAGCTCTGGCCTAAGGCAGGAGTCTTTTGTCTCTCTGGGTCCCTACCCCTCCTTCTAAATGGAAAAGTAACAGATTTAAGATGGATTTCAGCATCAAGCAACATGGTCACATGTCCTGTGAGACCTCATTCTTCTTTCTTCCAGAGCTGGCCCACACGTACCCAGGGTGGTTTGCAAGTAAACAGAGCCATTTACAACCAATTGTCCTAGTCAATGGGAGCCATCAAGCTTCCGAACCATCATTAATGGCCCACACTTTGCATAATTACAATAGGACTTAAGTTATACTTCATATTTCTAGCTTCAGATACAAGAATGATACATACATACAAATAGGATGAAAGCAACAGAGGGTCCTGTGGCACCTTTGAGACTAACAGAAGTATTGGNGAACCTCATCAGATTTCTTTTGGCCGAATCCTCTAATTAATCTACTGAGCGTGTTCATCCTATTTATCAGAGGGGTAGCCGTGTTAGTCTGAATCTGTAAAAAGCAACAGAGGGTCCTGTGGCACCTTTGAGACTAACAGAAGTATTGGAAGCATAAGCTTTCGTGGGTAAGAACCTCACTTCTTCAGATGCAAGAGGTTCTTACCCACGAAAGCTTATGCTCCCAATACTTCTGTTAGTCTCAAAGGTGCCACAGGACCCTCTGTTGCTTTTTACAGATTCAGACTAACACGGCTACCCCTCTGATAAATAGGATGAACACGCTCAGTAGATTAATTAGAGGATTCGGCCAAAAGAAATCTGATGAGGTTCAACAAGGATAAGTGCAGAGTCCTGCACTTAGGATGGAAGAATCCCATGCACTGCTACAGACTAGGGACCGAGTGGCTAGGCAGCAGTTCTGCAGAAAAGGACCTAGGGGTTACAGTGGACGAGAAGCTGGATATGATCAATAGTGTGTCCTTGTTCCCAAGAAGGCTAATGGCATTTTGGGCTCTATAAGTAGGGGCATTGCCAGCAGATCGAGGGACATGATCATTCCCCTCTATTTGGCATTGGTGAGGGATCTGGAGTACTGTGTCCAGTTTTGGGCCCCACACTACAAGAAGGATGTGGGAAAATTGGGAAGAGTTCAGCAGAGGGCAACAAAAATTATTAGGGGGTTGGAGCACATGACTTATGAGGAGAGGCTGAGGGAACTGGGATTGTTTAGTCTACGGAAGAGAAGAATGAGGGGGGATTTGATAGCTGCTTTCAACTACCTGAAAGGGGGTTCCAGAGAGGATGGATCTAGACTGTTCTCAGTGTTACCAGATGACAGAACAAGGAGTAATGGTCTCAAGTTGCAGTGGTGGAGGTTTAGGTTGGATATTAGGAAAAACTTTTTCACTAGGAGGGTGGTGAAGCACTGGAATGGGTTACCTAGGGAGGTGGTGGAATCTCCTTCCTTAGAGGTTTTTAAGGTCAGGCTTGACAAAGCCCTGGCTGGGATGATTTAGTTGGGGATTGGTCCTGCTTTGAGCAGGGGGTTGGACTAGATGACCTGCTGTGGTCCCTTCCAACCGTGATATTCTATGTCTTATTTGTAATCATTAACATAATATCCTTTCCACTTTCATCACTTGTTTTTCAGAGCTGGATTTAGTCAATGGGCTAAGAGCATTCTAATATCAGGGTCAGAAATTCAGGATACCTGAGAGCCACTTATGAAAAACATTGCTGAGTTACCCAGTTCAGACCATATGTAAAGCCAACTGTCTAGACATTTTTACCTTTTCTCAGATTTCTGTTTCATCTGCTTTATGGATTAGTGCTTATTTTTAATAAAGGATTTTAATAGTGCTTATTTTTAATAAAGGATTTTAAAAGATAGGAAACAAAGGGTAGGAATAAATTATCAGTTTTCACAATGGAAAGAGGTAAATAGAGGGGTCCCCCAAGCAGGGCCGGCGCTTCCATTTAGGCGACCTAGGCGATTGCCTAGGGCACCAGGATTTGGGGGGGCGACAATTCAGCAGCGTGGGTCCTTCCGCACTCCAGGTCTTCGGCGGCAATTCTGCGGCGGGTCCTTCACTCACTCCGGGACCCACTGCCGAAGTGCCCCGAAGACCGGGAGCACGGAAGGACCCCCCGCCGCAGAATTGCCGACGACAACCGGCAGCGCGGAAGGACCCCCGCCTAGGGCGCCAAAAACCCTGGCGCCGCTCCTGCCCCCAAGGATCTACACTGCAATCTGTACTGTTCAACATATTCATACATGAGTTGTAAAGGGTTTAAACAGTGAGGTGACAAAGTTTGCAGACGATACTAAATTACTCAAGATATTTAAGTCCAAAACTGACTGGGAAGAATTACAAAGGGATTTCACAAAACTGGGTGATTAAGCAACAAAATGGCTGATGAAATTTAGTGTTGATAAGTACAAAGTAATGCACATTGGAAATAATAATCCCAATTATACTTAGTGATGGGTTCTAAATTAGCTGTTACCACTCAAGAAAGATCATGGAATCGTGGATAGTTCTCTGAAAACATCTGCTTAGTGTGCAGCAGCAGTCAAAAAAGCAAACAGAATGTTAGCAAATGTTAGGAAAGGGATATATAGTATAACAGAAAATATCATAATGGCACCATATAAATCCATGCGCACACCTTGAATACTGCTTGCAGTTCTCGTCACCCCATTTTATATAAAGATATATTAGAATTGGAAAAGGTACAGAGAAGGGCAACAAAAATGATCAGGGGTATGGAATAGCTTCCATATGAGGAGGGATTAAAAAACTGGGACTGTTCAGCTTAGAAAAGAGACAGCTATCAGAAAGGGAATAGGGAAACTGTTATTTACCCCTTCACATAACACAAGAACCCAGGGTCACCCAATGAAATTAATAGGCAGCAGGTTTAAACTAATATAAGGAAGTACTTCTTCACACAATGCACAATCAACATGTGCAACTTATTGCCAGGGGATGTTATGAAGGCCAGACACATAACTGGGTTCAAAGAAGAATTAGATAAGTTCATGGAAGATATCGTTAGTAGCCAAGATGATCAGGGACACAACCCATGCTCCGGGTGCCCCTAGCCCTCTGACTGCTAGAAGTGTGACTGGCTGACAGAGGACAGATCACTCAATAATTGCCCTATCTGTTCATTCCCTCTGAAGCATCTGGCACAGGTCAAAAAACAGGATACTGGGCTAGATGGACTATTGGTCTGATGCAGTGTGGCTATTCTTAGGTTAACAATGGTAACATTGCTGATGTAGCAAGCATGTTGTTGCACAATTTCTATTTCAGGGCCTTGCACCTAAAGATATCCATTTAATTATTTCTATCAATGCATTTTGCAGAAAAATCCAGTTCCTTTTTTACTAGGCCAAAGCTTTTAGAGCTGTCTCTATGCAGGGGCAACAGGTGTGGCTGCCTCTAGTCAAGTCTGGAGACGCCCAAGACTTTTGGGTCCCCACAGTCAGCATATATGCCAAATTGAAGTAACAATCACCCCTCCTAATGGATCATCTATAAAGCCTTGGAAATCCTGCATCAAGGGACCTGTGCTTTTTAAATCGTGGAGCTGGATCCATTTTTAATTCTCCCATGGTCTGGCATAACCTAAGAGATGCCCAAGAGGCCCTGTATATTATTCAACATAGGGACCTGGACAACCAAAGGCCAGTCTTGACCATCATGGACTCTCAACTCACTGAAGAGATGCTAGCCACCATTCTGATGGGGAACTATGCCTAGATCAGGGATGCCCAAACTTTGCCCAGCTCTATTGATAACTGGTCCAAAGCCCATCACACCTTATTTGCATAAAATGGAGTAGAATAGATCATCACTGATCCTCATCTTCAACATGGCAGTACAGCCTGCAGAAACTACAGGCAATGGTAGCTACATCTTGATTCAAGCATGCTGGGACCTATAACTTGTGTATTAAATGAGGGTAACAGTGGGCCACCAAGGCCACTTCAGACAATGCTGCAAACAAGTAGCTGCAAAGTACTCACCAGTGTTGACATCATGTTTGTTTTATGCTTCTGGGCTGTGCAGTGTGGACTACGAGCTTCTCCTTGCTTGCAAAGATCACTGTGGTGATCATTTGAGCCTTGTGGAGAATCTGGATTGTCTGCCTTTTTATTTTAGCTTTGGCTGGGGCATATAGCAGATGCCTCCTGTTTAATAGGAATTCTCCATCCTCTATTCCCCTACCTGCCTTCATAAATATACATTCCTAATGTGTATACTACCTACTTCTCCCATCCAATAGCAATACACACATATCTGCAACTGGAAGAGCATAGAAATTTGGAACAGTTGTGAGGGAGAACACATTGAACCTTGGTCCTCACAGCTAAGGCCCAGTATGTAAAGGAAACTCATATGCTTGAATTGGTCTTTTGAGCAGCCACGTTGAACTCAAGGACCTGCACTTGACCACCTCTACCTTAGTCTCTCCACCTTCAGGAGAAGAGTGGCATATTATACCAGTTCAGCTTTGCTCTGAGGCATATTAGAAGCAGAAATTCTAAAATGTGATAAGTGGATGAAAAAAATACAGCAATTAACATTTTTAGAAGACCAGAGGCAGAGCTGCAACAGAAGTCTGCTACCCCCACAGCAGGGCTTTTTCACCATATTAAAAGGAGGCTGAGGGTTGCTAAGAAAATTTTCCTTTCATCCCAGTGACATTAAAGTTCAAATTATGGAACAAAAGTACATTTTCACTGATGTGGCTAAGGCTTTCTAGATTCTAGACTCCCACGTGTCCTTTCTTCCTCTGGAGGAGAGGAGGTGTTCACTTATAGTTTTAATTTCTGAGTGTTGTCCTCTTATGTCTGAGGAGGAGGTATTGACTGAAGCAAAAGTGCCTACTGAATTTTCAGTTTTTTCTTGATGTTTAAAGAATATTTTACCCATTCACTTCAGGTTGACACGTACGAGTGCTTGTTTTAATAGTAAAGATAAATGTCCTGGTTAAAAATTTAGAACAGTGAGACTGTTTTTTTAGTATAAAGCAACAGAGAGTCCTGGGACACCTTTAAGATTAACAGATGTATTGGAGCATAAGCTTTCGTGGGTGAATACCCACTTCGTCGGATACACCCACAAAAGCTTATGCTCCAATACTTCTGTTAGTCTTAAAGGTACCACAGGACTCTTGCTTTTTACAGATCCAGACTAACACGGCTACCCCTCTGATACTTGTTTTTAGTAGGTCTGTCTTGACCCCTTCTGAATCATACAATCCTGTATACAGAAAGCTGTGATCTAGCTGCTAGGAAGTAGAGAGGCAAAGAAGCGTGTCAGATACTAGGTAAGCCAGAACCCTTTCTGCTTGCTTCACTATTTAATAAATTGGGTGTAGGATCACTCTACCACTTCATTTCTCCTGTGAATAGGGCAGGACAATATTAATTTCAAAACATGCCTTAATGGAAGGGTTGACATCAGCCTTCAAGAGCCTCTGTGGCTTGGAGTTTATTTCTCCTTGACCCCTCTAGAGAACATTGTTATATACCAGTGTCCTAGGCTAGGTTGCCCACTTCCAGATTTGCTTCCTTCAGAAGTGGCTGTCAGAAGTGAGTTTCAGCATCAGCCCAGCCAGAAAGACTCCCAGCCCTAAGCCCCCCGCCCCCCATGCTCCCTAAACGTCCCATTTAATTACAGAATTGTATTACTGTAGGATGGAGTATCACAGTTTCAGGGTAATTGTACATATATTTTCACTCAAGGGGTTTCCTCAGGTCTTCAGCCACCACTCGTCTCTGGCTGTGGACCCTCATCCCACTCCTTCTGAAGAGTGAGAGAGGTTTAAATGTTTCCATCAAGCCAGGCTTCCTACAGCCCATCTGTGATCTCTCTCCATGGACAAAGAGCATTTTTACCAGTGATCCCACAGCTCTCGACAGAGTACATTTATTTTAAAAAAACAAAAAAAAAACCAAGAAAACAAAAGACAACACAAGTTCCAATATGTTTACTGAAAGTTTACCAGAGGTCACTCCCAACTCCAGCACAGAGGAGTAGGATGTGCCAGTCTTTCCAACCCTTCAGCAAAGGTTGTGGTCTTCCCCCTAGGACCCGCAGGCTTGTCCATTGTGGGACTCAACAGGAAGACTCACGAGTCAGTTGAAGCTCAGTGGAAAGACGTAGACAACTGCTAATCAGACCTCTGCCTAACAGTGTGGCACTTCAGGTGTGCCTCACCTTTGCTTCCCCATGTGGAGCAACAGTGGATTCACTTTAACCACCCAGGGCAAGGAAAAGCCAACACATTAACATATAATAATCAGGTTTCAGAACAGAAATCCTGGCAACAAACAGTTCATCAGGACTCCAATACGGGGCTCTCAAACTTACAGTCTACACCAAAGTCCCTGTGTCAGGTTCAGTTTGTCTCCTAATACAGGCAAGCACAACTACCACCTGCTTCAGGAAACTCAACTTCTACTCCCCCTTCCCATCCACTGCTCTACTTCCCATTTCTGTTTTTATGGCTCAGCCCCTAGGGCAGGGCACAGGGATCTCCTCCTTGACTATCCCAAGGCTGCAGGCTCCAGCCTATCCCTGAAGGGGGTAGTACACTTTTTTATACACTCTAATACTTATTCTTTTATATCAAAAACCCTTTGTTTCCTAGTCTCTGGAAAAATCCAGTCTGAACCACTATATGCAAACCACCACAGGGGGTGGTGCTTCTCTGGGATTGTAAAGAACTCCAGGGATAATCAACCCTCCCCACCCCCTACTATTTTCAGTTCCTGGATCATACAGAAAACATTAATAAATGTAATGCAGTGGTCTCAAAAGACACTGCATGGGGTTGCAATATCTATCCCAGGGAGAAAAGGAGATGAAATTCCTGATTACTAACCATGTTTGTGGTTCTCTTCTCCCCCACCCCCTCCAGGTTAGCCTACCTTGTTGCTTGTTCCAATTTTACACCAGTGGAAGTTTCTGACTAAGAAGGATGTGAATATCCTGTTGCTTACACACCAACTGACAGATGTCATATTTTCATCCTTGTTTACTTATACCATAGGTTGAGACTTACTACTCTCTGGACCAAAAAAAATTATATAGCTGTATGATGAGGAAGATGTCATTTACAGCAGACAAAATTAACTGGCAAATAATTTCCCCTTTCTCTCTTTGGCATCAACTCTGCATAGTTAAATGGGCCAACCCATTCTGTCTCTTCAGGGAACGTGGCTGCCTGCTACTAGCACCCGTGTAATAATGTCCATGTTTAAAAATATTTGCATTTTTATGTGCAGGCACACTTCATGTTTCTTCTGGACACTGAAGAAATCCTTGGATCAAAATCTCCAGTTTACCAATTTTCTTGAATTCTCACTACATGGGCATTGATGGCTCCCAAAATGTTTTTACTTGCTTCCATTAAATGCTTCTTGTTTTTCTAGGCTAGGATTTTTCAGAGGAACTAAGAATGTTAGGGACCAACTCCCTTTGAATGTCAGTGGGAGTTGAGTGCCTAACTCCCATAGACTTTTGAAAAATCCCAGCTCTAGATTGTTAAGTACTTTGGTATCCTTCTGGATGAAAGCCACTATAACAATATAAGATAAATTATCTTTAACTGCTTTTTATGTAAATATTTTTACTCCATTAAAACAGTGTGCATGATACAATAAAGGAAGGGTAATGAATAAAGGAGTTCAAGCAATTCAGTAATCTACTTCTAATAATGGCAATCAATAATTAAATTCTGAGGGCAGTGATGGATTTTCTGACATGGAGATTAATAGATAGCCAAGCAGTTAAAGCATTAATATAAACTGAGTCAAATGTATTACATAGAACATTGTGCGGTTAGCTGGGCACAAATGAAAGCTGAGCATGTTGAACTAGGATGTACGAGTATGGCGTTAACCTATCTGTAATAAATGCTGTTTAGGTGTGTCTATTTCTCCTCCCAGGCAGTCATCTCTCCCACGCATCCAACTGCTAGAGCTAAGAGTTTTGTTTGAGGCTTTTTGGGGGGATTAATATCTTCTCAGTATAATCTCTTTATTTTATACACTGAAGGAGGCATTAGAGATGAAAACGAATGCCACAATGGATTTCATTAACCACACCAGAAGGCTTGCTTTGTTATAATAGGCTATTCCAGCAGAAGGCGCACATCATCGGTTTGGATTTTAAATTACCTCCCCTAGTTAAGAAGAAACCTAGCCTACCTAGTAATGGTATGGTTTCTGTTCTGGGGAGAGGTTCTTTTAAGGAATATAATATTGTACAGGATCATTTTGCAGTAAAGTGAGCCCTGGTTGCCAATCAAACTTCTGTTGATTAAAAAACAGGTCTTAGGAACTGGATGACTGAAAATTGATAATGGGATACAGAGCCTTTCACCTCTAAATTACTGGTTCGAATATAGTTCTGGGTAATAATGACCAACAGTTAATACCATTTGATGGCTCTTGGCGGCCTGTATGAAATGAATTAAAGCATCTCAGTCTAGTTCTTAGTGAACAGGTATTCATATCACAAACTCCACCACAGTTCACATTAACTGACATTGTTAGGAAAAAGCCCAAGGACTGAGTAGGCATGCTGGGTAAGTTACCTTCAAAGTTACTCTCCTAATGCAGAGTTAAGGGCCATTGGCAGAAAGCTAGAGGGAAGTTTGCATTTCCACAACTCATGCTATATCCTATCTGTGGATAAACAGAAGATTTTTAGGGCTCCCAATCTGACACCTTCATGAGCACTAGGAAGAGATATAGCTCAATTGTGAGATGTAATTAGTTGGAGGGTGGGGCTAATTCTATGTCCTAGTATTCATATATATGCAGTTATGTATAGAGATAGACTGAATTCAAGTGAGTCCCCTGGAGGGGTTGGGAATTTAGAGGCAACCTTTAACGGGATAAAGCTGTGTAAAATTCCTGTTTCCTACAGGAGTGTAGTCTTCCTTAAAGGGGTCTCAATTCAACCACAGCTAAAATGACACCATTTTTTTAAATGGTGATAATTTGAAATCTCAGCACCACTTTCCTTCTTCCCCTCCCCCACCAAAAAGGGTGAGGCCTGGGCCCTTAGCAAAATTCCCTTGAGATCTTTATTAGGGTGTTTGGCTATTTGATGGTTCCCGACTCCTCTGCGGTGTCTCCTTCCAGAGAGGAAACTTAATCCTAGAGTTGACTACTACTCCCAGCAGTCACTGAGGCTGCCTTTAAAATGAACTTTATCCTAGTACAAAAGTAATAATCTTCAATTGATAGCAAGCCCCAGTGGCTGTTGGGAGTTGTAGTCAGGTATCCAAACTAAACTGCTGGCCATAAAGATGCTGAGGGGCACCTCATTAGCCTAGCAAGCCTAACCAAGGCCTCCAAAAGGGCTTAGGATAACATAATGGCACTCTAAGGGGTGCAAGGCTCTCTTAGAGATATTTGGGTAGGATGGTATTTTCCTTGGCTTGGGGACCTACAAGGATCAGATCTCAGTTTTATGCCAGATATGGAAGAGGATTTGTGGGTGTAAAAAAGTCTGTTTCTACTTGTGAACTCTTCCTTTCAGCATTAAAAAATGAATGTCAACCACATTTTGGTGAATTTGTACATGTGTGATGCCCCACTGGTTTAGCCAATAGTGTTAGTTTTTCACACACACTTATTAAGATGATGAAATGGGATTCTCCAAACATTTGTTTTAATTCTTTAAAGAAATTCTAGTATTCAGTTAATGAATGTTATATTTTACAATTAGAAGCTTTTTTGAAATGCCTTTCTCACCCCTAATTCATTAAAGGCAATTGTGGCAGGGCTTCACTCACCATGCTGGTGCTGCCTGCTGGCCATCTTGGGGATTAGCTCTGCCAGTCAGTACACCCTCACCCAATGGTGCCTGGCCCACCATCACATCTGCTCTTGGATCCATGTCACTCCCAGGACTGCAGTGTCCTCTTCATGACACAGCCCTCCAGCCACATCACAATCTGTGCTTCCCCCCTTCCAGGGGCCCTGCAGTCAACTGTCCAGCCACTTCACCAGTGGCAAGTGCAGTCAATTGTCCTGCCACTTCCCCAGTGGTGAGTGGCAGGTCCCAGGCCCACCTAAGGACCCTGTAGACAGCAGCCACATGTCACATCCCCTCCAACTCCTCAGTACATTTTCCTGGGCCACTTCCCCCATAGCACCAGCATCTTCTTCACCCTTACTCCAGGGGCACAGCATACCACTCCTAGCAGGCAGGAGCTCCCTCCCACTCCCCTGTTCCTGCCTAGCACTACTCTGTCCGGATTACATGCTCACTCAAACAAGGCCCCCAATCCTCCCTCCTGGAGATCTAGGCCTTGTCTACACTACGAGAGTAGTTCGATTTTACTTAAATCGAATATTTGGAATCGATATTGCAAAGTCGAACGTGTGTGTCCACACTAAGGACAGTAATTCGACTTTGTGAGTCCACACTAACGGGGAAAGCGTCGACATTGGAAGCGGTGCACTGAGGGCAGCTATCCCACAGTTCCCGGAGTCCCCGCCGCCCATTGGAATTCTGGGTGGAGCCGCAAATGCCTTCTGGGTAAAAAAAAAAGGGGCCAGGGTGCTTTTGGGTAACTGTCGTCATCCGTCCATCACTCCCGCCCTCCCTCCCTCCCTGAAAGCGCCGGCGGGAAATCATTTCGCGCACTTTTCAAGTCATTGACAGCGCGGACGCCACAGCACTATGAGCATGGAGCCCGCTGCAACCATCGCTGCAGTTGTGGCCGCTCTCAACGCCTCGCAGCTTATCATACAGGTTGCCCTGAGGCAGATGCAGAAAAGTCAGGCGAGGAGGCTACGTCAACGCGGTGATGGCCTGAAGTCTGAGAGTAGCACAGACCTCTCAGAAAGCAGGGGACCCAGCGCCGAGGACATCACGGTGGCAATGGGTCATGTTGATGCTGTGAAACGGCGATTCTGGGCACGGGAAACAAGCACTGAGTGGTGGGACCGCATAGTGCTGCAGGTCTGGGATGAATCACAGTGGCTGCGAAACTTCCGCATGCGGAAGGGAACTTTCCTTGAACTTTGTGAGTTGCTGTCCCCTGCCCTGAAGCGCAATGACACCCGGATGCGACCAGCCCTGACTGTCCAGAAGCGAGTGGCCATAGCCCTCTGGAAGCTTGCAACGCCTGACAGCTACCGGTCAGTCGCGAGCCAGTTTGGGGTGGGCAAATCTACCGTGGGGGTTGTTGTGATGCAAGTAGCCAAGGCAATCGTTGATGTACTGCTGCCAAAGGTAGTGACCCTGGGAAACTTGGAGGCGATCATAGATGGCTTCGCAGCGATGGGATTCCCAAACTGCGGTGGGGCCATAGATGGAACTCACATCCCTATCCTGGCACCGGACCACCAGGCCAGCCAGTACATTAACAGAAAGGGCTACTTTTCCATGGTGCTGCAAGCACTGGTGGACCACAGGGGACGTTTTACCAACATCAATGTCGGATGGCCGGGCAAGGTTCATGACGCTCGTGTTTTCAGGAACTCTGGTCTGTTTAGACGGCTGCAGCAAGGTATTTACTTCCCGGACCACAAAATAACTGTTGGGGATGTGGAGATGCCTATAGTCATCCTCGGGGACCCAGCCTACCCGCTAATGCCCTGGCTCATGAAGCCCTATACAGGTGCCCTGGACACTGAAAAAGAACTCTTCAACTACCGGCTGAGCAAGTGCAGAATGGTGGTGGAGTGTGCTTTTGGACGTCTCAAGGGGAGATGGAGAAGCTTGCTGACTCGCTGTGATCTCAGCGAAACCAATATCCCCATTGTTATAGCAGCTTGCTGTGTGCTCCACAATCTCTGTGAGAGCAAGGGGGAGACCTTTATGGCGGGGTGGGAGGTTGAGGAAATTAGCCTGGCTGCTGATTACTCACAGCCAGACAGCCGGGCGATTAGAAGAGACCAGCGGGAAGCGCTGTGCATCCGGGAGGCTTTGAAAGCAAAGTTCCTGAGTGAGCAGGGTAACCTGTGACTTTCAAATTTTGTGTACAGAGAAGCCTTCACCCCACTTCCAACACACGTTTCAAAATAAAAATAGTTCTACTTTGTTAAAGCACACCGTTTTCTTTAATACTGTTTTCGCGGGAATTTTTTAAAACTGGGACGCAGACTGTGGTGCGGAGCGGGTGTAGTGTAGTCGCGCGAATGCAGCTTCTAAACTCAAGGACTGACAGGCTCCGCTGCGGTGGGATGGTTCTTTCAACGGAGCCTGTCACCCCTCCTGATACGGACTGTGTGTATGGGGGGTCTATGTGAGTTTGTGGCAGGGGTGGGACGGTTACAGATCCCCTGCTGTGTGGCTCTGTGATCCTGCCTAAGGACCGCCGCTTAAGATCTCTAACTGCCCTCCCCTGACACAAAGTCACAGAGCAACCCACCCCCCACCACATAACATGAAAAGAACCTCCCAGACTAACCAGGGTAAGTAGTCACTGCATCACTGCACTATGTATGTGCCCTGCTGCTGTGCCTGCCCCCGACTATGTACCCTGCCAAAGGTGACTGTCCTGTCCAATTACCAACCCCCTTTCCCCCCCCTCCTCCAAAAGAACATGATGGAAACAGTAGTTAACAGAAACATATTTTTTATTATCAACTACACATGGGACTGGGAAGTGAAACTTGGACGGGGGCTTGTGTCAGGCGGGAAGGAAAGAACTTGTCAAACTTTGGGGAATGAGAGCCTTCTGCTGCTCGAGCTCTCTGCAGGGGTGGAGTGAGAGTTAGCAGGGACTCTGCCGCCTCTCCTTCTGTGCACTTTGGGTGAAGGGAGTATGGGACTTGGTGGCGGGGGAGGGCGGTTAGAGATGGACTGCAGCGGGGCTCTGTCCTCCTGCCTCCGTTCCTGCAGAACATCCACAAGGCGCCGGAGCGTGTCCGTTTGCTCCCTCAGTAGTCCAAGCAGGGTTTGAGTCGCCTGCTGGTCTTCCTGACGCCACCTCTCCTCCCGATCCATGTTGGCTTGGTGCATTTGGGACAAGTTCTCCCGCCACTGGGTCTGCTGTGCTGCCTGGGCTCGGGAGCAGGCTATAAGCTCTGAGAACATGTCCTCCCGTGTCCTCTTCTTCTTATGCCTAATCCTCCCTAGCCTCTGGGAGTGTGATGACAGGCTAGGTTGTGAGACAGTCGCAGATGGGGCTGTGGGAATGGGAAAAAGGGAGTGAATTCCTCAGAAAGATAAATGTAGTTGTGAACAAAGAACATAGTCTTTCTCTGTGAACAGGACCATGCACAGCACCTATCACATGCGCACTCAGCACAAGGTCGAATTCTCGGCCTTCGCATTCAGTGTCTGGGGTTTTGCAGAGCACTTTTGAGAACCCTGTCAGGACAACGGAATTGCTCTTGCACGCAGACATGGTAAGCCGTAGATTCGTGGCAGCTTAAAACTTTAATATTAGCAATGGCCTCATTTCACATTGAAATCAATGTCGGTCCCTGCTGCCAGCAATCCGGCAAGCAGGAAGTCTGCTCCTGTCCCACACCCTCGCGGCTGTCCCCGGGAACGATCCCTTTCGGCTGACCCTCTCCCGCCTCCACCGCGTGGCTGCAAACCAGCGGTTACAGTTCTGTAAAGGAACGGTAAAGCAGTCCCAACACTAACATTCCCCTACCTCATTCAAAGCAGGTCATCATGAGCGACATCACCCTCATGAGGATCTCTGAGAGCGACAGACAGAGAATGCTCCGGGAAAGCCTTCAAAGACCAGGGCCGTATGCCGCCATGCTGTGCCAAGCAATGATTCCGGAGTACTTGCTAGTCTCGTGGCGCGGCAACGTGTCCTACTACGGAGGACCCAATAAGGCCGCTCTCCCCAAGAACCTAATGCAGCGGATTTCAAATTACCTGCAGGAGAGCTTCCTTGAGATGTCCCAGGAGGATTTCTGCTCCATCCCCGGACATATAGACCGCATCTTACTGTAGCTGCAGTAGCAGGGACTAAACAGTAGAGCGGCTTGGGCAGGACAATCATGCAAAACCGGACATTGCTAGATTTTTTTCAAATAGTTGCACTGCCCATGACTGAACCGTTAAGTTAATCAAACTAATCATGAGAAACCCATTTTTTAAATTGTTAATAATCATGTTCTGTTACAAATAAATGTTTAGATGTTTACAACACTTACTGGATGATCCTTCACCAGATTCTGTGTCCGGGGTAACGGCTGGGGAGGGTTGGTAGGGGATCTCTGTAAGGGTGATGAAGAGATCCTGGCTGTCGGGGAAATCAGCGTTGTGAGCGCTGTCGACTGCCTCGTCCTCCTCATCTCCTTCCTCATCTTCCCCGTCCGCTAACATGTCCGAGGATCCGGCCGTGGACACTATCCCATCCTCAGAGTCCACAGTCAGTGGTGGGGTAGTGGTGGCGGCCGCACCGAGGATGGAATGCAGTGCCTCGTAGAAACGGGATGTCTGGGGATGGGATCCGGAGCGTCCGTTTGCCTCTTTGGTCTTCTGGTAGCCTTGCCTCAGCTCCTTGATTTTCACGCGGCACTGCGTTACATCCCGGCTGTATCCTCTCTCTGCCATGTCTTTAGAGATCTTCTCATAGATCTTTGCATTCCGTCTTTTGGATCGCAGCTCGGAAAGCACGGACTCATCGCCCCACACAGCGATGAGATCCAAGACTTCCCGATCAGTCCATGCTGGGGCCCCCTTTCTATTCTGAGATTGCACTGCCATCAGTGCTGGAGAGCTCTGCATCGTTGCCAGTGCTGCTGAGCTCGCCACGATGTCCAGACAGGAAATGAGATTCAAACTGGCCAGACAGGAAAAGGAATTCAAATTCAAATTTTCCCGGGGCTTTTCCTGTGTGGCAGTTCAGAACATCCGAGCTCTTACTGCTGTCCAGAGCGTCAACAGAGTGGTGCACTGTGGGATAGCTCCTGGAGCTATTAGCGTCGATTTCCATCCACACCTAGCCTAATTCGACATGGCCATGTCGAATTTAGCGCTACTCCCCTCGTCGGGGAGGAGTACAGAAGTCGAATTTAAGAGACCTCTATGTCGAACTAAATACCTTCGCGGTGTGGACGGGTGCAGGGTTAATTCGATGTAACGGCGCTAACTTCGACATAAACGCCTAGTGTAGACCAGGCCCTAGAGAGTAACTAATTCTACTCTGCCCTGCCCTATTTTTATATGGGCTTGCTGGGCCCTGATTGGCTACTTCTCACAGCCTCTCCCTATTGGCTGCTTCCTGCACAGCCTCCTTAGGGGTCTATTAACCCCTTCCATGCCAGTGTGGGGCAGATGCCCCATCACAGCAGTTCTACTAACAGATTAGTGTTTTGATTGTGTCATTAGTATCCTAAATCAGAGACACTCTTACAGTAATTCTCACAACATGCCTACAAAGTAGACATTGTTAAGTCATTCATTTTCCAGATCAATACAATGATAAACTGAGAGAATAAGCGCCACATTTTCAAACGTAGCCTCTAGCTTTAGGTGCCTCGCTTTTTGTTGCTCAACTTTAGACACATAAAATGTGTTTTTTTGGAAGGCTGAGTAGGTACAATTCCAGTTGAGCCGTATCTGTCCAAAGTTGGGAATCCAAAACTAGAGGCCACTTTTGAAAATGAGGACCTCTGTAGTTTGCTTCAGCATAACGAGCAAGTCACTGGTAAATTGGAAATAGAACCCAGGAGTCCTGCTGAATCCCAGTCCCCTGCTTTGACCAGTAAACCATACTGCCTGAGCTTTAAGAACCATGTCTAAGAAAAATATTTTAGATTATGATTCATCCAAAGATGAGTTCTGAATGATTTGAGAACCATAAAGATTCTTATTTTCAGGAACCAATCTTAGGCAGGATGAAATTCAACATTAGGGCTGTTATTGGAATCTGGCAGGTTTTAAGAGGATTGTGGTTTATAACAATAGAAGTAGTGGTGTTTAGTGGACTGAGCAAGCCTGGGAGTGAAGTACTCCTTGAGAACGAATTTTGACTCTGTTTTAGACTTGCTGTGTGGTATTGGGCAAGTAAATTAAATGCTTTCTGCCTGTTTCATTGTCTGTAAAATGGGAATAACATTTAGGCCAGGGGGCCTGTGAGGTTTAATTTACCAATGGTAATATAGTGCTTTGAGTCCTCAGATGGAAGCTGCTATGTAAATACAGAGTATTAGGATTAGGTAACATTGGTAAAGTGCTTTGGAGATGTTACCCCTGTTAAAGTGAGTAGCATTATTATAAAGAAATATCTGTAGGGCATTTTAAAGACTAATCTGAGGTAATTTTGAGGGCACCTGACGTCATGGCATCTTAGATGGCAAATACTGCCAGTAAGGTTTGCCTTGGGCTGGCTTGAACTCTTTGCTTTTGTCTGTTTTTGCTCACTAATAGCTTCCTATGTAGTATGAAGTGGCAGGTTTAGGCTCAGCCTCATCTCTTCCCCTAGGCACTCCGGAGCTGAAGGCCCTGCAGTGAGACAGCACAGCCCCGGGCACTGCGAGGGGCGCTAGGGGGCCCCATCATAGGGCTGTGCTGTGCTGTTCGTTATGGGCTGGCTGGAGAAGACCTAGCGCACTAAATACAGGGTAAGGGCCGAGTACTCCGGCCCCACCCCGAGGGCAGCCTGTGCCTGGGTGTCAGTCCAAGGTGGGCTGTCTGGAAGGGGCCCCGGCGCCTGCGTGTGTCTGCGGGAGGGAATGTGCTGAGCAGTGCGGCGAGGCTCGGGGCACGGAGGGGTTAATCAGGGCAGCACCTGGGTGCCGGCCTATGGAGCTACCCGGCTCGGCGAATCAGAGCCCCTCGGAGAACAGGTGTTTGCTGTCGTCAGGGCTCGGGGTTGGGAGGGGGGTGGCCGCGCCGCCGGCTTCCGAGGCTCCTGCAGCCGCTGCTGCAGCGCGATGTTTTGCAGGCGCCGCGGCGGAGATGGGGCGCGGGCAGCGGCGCTGCGGAGCGCGGCCGGCGGCAGCAGCAGCAGCAGCGGGGCGCCCCGCGCGCGCTGAGACAGCCCGGCT
Organism: Trachemys scripta elegans; assembly: GCF_013100865.1. Taxonomy (NCBI): domain Eukaryota; kingdom Metazoa; phylum Chordata; order Testudines; family Emydidae; genus Trachemys; species Trachemys scripta. The sequence goes on along the minus strand of NC_048312.1, from coordinate 22,477,932 downwards.
CCGGCAGCAGGGCGGCTAAGGCGGCTCCCCGCGTCCTCCCGGGAGGCGGCGCGCGCGGCGCGGCGGCGGCTCGGCGCGGGCACGGAGCGCGGGGCAGGCTCCTGGCGCAGCCCAGCGTGCGGGAGGAGAAGGGGCAGAGGCAGCCCCAGCGGCGGGGGCCGGGCTCGCCTGCCCCCGCAGCCTGGAGCGCACGAGGGGCGGGCCATGGCCGCGTACTGCCTGGGCTTGGCGGGCGCCGCTTCAGCACCAGCGGAGCTGGACAGCGCCTGCTGCATGGAGCTGCAGGGGGCCGCGGGAGCAGGAGCCGCCCGGAGCCCCGCAGCCGCCGCGGCCGCCTTAGCTCCGCTCCAGGGCGGCCCGGGGGAGCTGGAGCTGGCGCTGGAGGAGGAGCTGGCTCTCCTGGCCGCCGCCGGGGAGCAACGGCAGCAGCAGCAAGCCGGAGAGCAGGACGCGGGGCCTGCCCCGGCCGGGCAGCAGCCCGAGCTGCTCTCGCTGATCAGGCAGAAGGAGAAGGACTTGGTGCTGGCCGCCCGGCTCGGGAAGGCGCTGCTGGAGAGGAACCAGGACATCAGCCGGCAGTACGAGCGGATGCACCAGGAGCTCACCGACAAGCTGGAGGTGAGGGGCTGGGACCGGGGGGGAGCAGGACCTGGGCGCTGGACGAGCTGGGCTAGGGGAAGAGCCGGCCTCAGGGACACTCGCATGCGGGACAAGGCAGGGTAGGTGGCGAGCTGTGCTCCAGGGACAAGCAGGGGGGTGAGCTGGGGTGACTCCAGCCTCACTGACTGTCTAGGGTGGGGGTGGGCAGAAGATGTGAGCTTCGGAGCCGCGTGCCGGGTGGGGCGAGAAGCCCTAGTCTCCAGTGACAGTAATGTGGGAGCAAGTGAGAACTTGGTTCTGGAAACCTGCCCTTGAGGGACTCTGTAAGAGGAGGCGGGAGGGGGAGAAACCTGGGTTCCAGGGATAACGACGAGCGTTTCACCTAAGTTGCAGGCCCTGGCTGGTGAAAGGAAGGAGATGCATTGGCACTCGGGGTGGGAAGTACCCCGGCTCCAAGGACTAGAGAGAGAGAGACAGCGGGAGGTAGGAGGAGCAGGGAGACTTGAGCTCCTTTAAAAAGCATGGAGGAGGCCTTTCTTCGCAGCAAGTTTTTGTGTGTCTCAGCTGCTCATTGGCCACAAGCTGGCAATGCTAAATTCAGGGGCACCGCTAGATTATTGTATTGTAAAGGCACAAGTAAAGAACGTCCTCCCTTTTCCATCTTCACCCAGATTACTTTTTCTTTAAAGGTAACTTTGGGGACTTGGTTGTAGGTTTCAGGCACAAGTCCTTTTTATCTAATTTACTTTGAACATGTACTGTGCTGTTAGTGTGTAGAATATGTATACATATAAACTCTATAGTACAAGGGTTAGTTATTTCTAAAAGAAGATTTCTATATTGAAACCTAGAGATGCTCTGGCTTTGACCTCCTGTCTTAGGGCTATGGAGGATGGGAGGAAACCATGAAAACCTTTGATTGCCTAAAGATAAGGTATACAGCATTGCAAAAATCCGTCTACAGCCCTACCAGAACCTGACATGGGAACTATAGTTAATGGAAATGAAATCATCTGAGGTTAATTTTGTAGCGGTTTTGTATAACCTGTATCTAATTGAACACCTGGATAGTCTACTGGAACATATGGAACTGCATGAAGGCATTTCAGTTACAAATTATGCCCACCTGCTGTCTTTAAAACATTTCTCTGGTGTAGTTGGTCTTCTAGGAAACAGTAATTCTTTATATGGGTACCTTCCTTTCTTGTGTTTACTGGAGATGAGGCACATGGTTATTATATAGGGAGAACCCAAGACAGACCTGGAAAGGCCTTCAACAAGGCATCAACTGAAAATCCCCCATGCTGATGATAGGAAAAAACCTATTTGGGAAAAAATTAATTATGCAATAAAGGGAAAATTAGTCCTCCTTTCAATTTTGTTTATGGTGTAGAACTTTGAATAATTTGTACCAATTCAGACTACAACATAATGTGCTTAAAGGTCTGTGAAGTAGGTGCTGACCCTGCATAAGGAGGTAGAACAGTAGGTACATTTTAACTGTGGACACACACACTTTTTTTTTTTTTTTTAAGTCTAGATTCAGGAATATTTCAGAATTGAAACTTAAAGTAGAAGGTACTGTGTACATAATCTTTGTGCCTTAGCAATTGGCTATTATGGATAACGTATGCCAGCAGATAACCTTAATGGTATATGTGTGTGTGAACTGTCTGCTTTGAAAATACCTATAAATAGCTGGGAAAAGCTGTTTGCTAGGAACTCAGTGGATTGAGCTATGTATTGATTTTTAGGTTGAAATGGAGTGATTATAAATGAAAGGGCTTGTGCCGGCAGCTGCTCTTGGACCAATTCTATTACACAACTCTATAAAGTATTACTATTACACCAGTTCTTTGCTTAGAGATTTACACTAGAAGTTTCTAATTCCACCAGTGAATATTGTTGAAAATACTAAACCCAGGGAACACCATTTTAGAGCTAGTTTGAACAGTGACAGATCAACATTCTAATTTAAACCATTACCCGCCCCTGACCCTGTGTGTACACTTCAGCACATTCCTGTCTTCCTTGTGGAGTCATATATCTTTGCAAATTCAAGAGGATTTGTGAATTTACTGTAAGTACCAAAGTCCTTTGTTCTGTGAGCTTTTTCATCCTAAAGGGATATCTGTCTTTTTGTTATTAAACCCAATACTTTACTATAGCCAATAACTTTATCTCCATAGTAAAACTTCAGTAATTTTACTCTTCTGATAGCAACAGTAGTGAAGGTGACATTTGTTCAAAATGTTGTTTAATTACACTATTTATTACTTTCATGTTCCCCCAAGTACGTGTTTTTAATATTTAGCCCTTTTCACTCCCAGTGCATTGTTTAATAGTTAGATTTGCTTTTGTTTTAACCTGAGAGACAGGGTATTTTGAGGTAATATCTTGACTATGTCATATCCTGGGACCAACGTGGCTACACAATACTGCAAAAAACATTGATAATCCTGTGTTCATCAAGCTAAAAGTTAGTCTATTGAAAAACTTCCATTCGCTTCAATGGGAGCAGGAGCAGACTGGGGGGCAGGGAAAGGAAAAGATCTGTGCTTATTTTATCCATTTCCCTATATTGCATTTTCTCTCTCCCTTTGTAGAATTTATTATTGCTGCTTTTGAAACTGAGCTGTTAGCTGAATCACCCTAGTTAAATTTCACCCAGATTTACTGCTGTTAAATAGCAAGTTTCAAGAAACATTTCCTCCTTTCCTCCCAAGTTAACTGTTTAGAGCTAATGCTGAGAATTTAGTGCAGTTTCTCAAGTGTATCCATTTCCCAGCTAACAATGCACTGGTCTGCTCTTCTGGCGTCACCAAAACAGCTATAAATCTATATACGCTCTCTCTCTCTCGATTCTTTACAGATTCATACGTTTGTTTTTCTCTGAAAACACACACACACACACACACAATGCACAATTAGCTCTTTTGGAGATAACAAAGTGTTCTCTGTGTGTTTGATGGCCTAGTTTACTAAGGTTCTGCATTTGGTACCAAGCACACCTACTTTGACAGACCTCAGTGCTGAGTCAGAGTTTACATTCATTTCCAAATATGGAATCCAGATCTTCTTATAGTTGGGATGTTCTCTGAATCTCATTGTTATCCTCTGCAAGGGGTTAAAACAATTAATTAATGCCTCTGTTCCTGTTCTGTGTCCTTTTTCCAGCATTTTGCAGTGCAGCTACTCATTGTCAATAAGGCAACCCCCACACTTACTCCTGTCTTTTTAAGTCAGGACAGACCCAACTCAGTTAATTGGATGAGGAAGCACACTTTCAGAATAGAATGTCTTCTAGAATTCAGTTCTGAGTAGAAATAAATGCTAGAAAAGAAATATCAATTAGAACAGTCTGTTCTTTCACTCCTGTCAGTACAAAATAGCATGGAAATGCACTGGAGATCTCCATCCAACTTACAGGACTCCAGGTTTGGGGAAGGATTGATTAGAGGAAGAGCCTGTTATTGAGACAAAAAAAATGAAAAAAAAAAATGATAGGGGCAAACACAAATCTAATCAGCCCATCTTGGTGGATTCCACTCTTTTGACTCTGCAGTGGTATCCCACAATACCTTTTATTGTATCTCCTTCACCAGACAACTAGGCTAGAGCTATTAGGTCTTCCTACTAACTACCTTCCCCGAATCAATATGATTCCCATTTGCTGTACACCTCTTCCATTTATTTAATCTTTTTGTAGCAAATCAGCACAATATTTTAAAATAGTCATTTTGGTCCTGTATATAGGCTTACAGTTTGCTTCTGAATTATGTTCAATATCTTTCTTTATACACCTGAGAATTTTGATTGTAATCTGTTTGCACTACTTATACTCACCATGCTGAGGTTCAGTCTTCTATCCACAACACACACACCCATATCCTTCTGAACAGTGCTTAGCAATGAATGAGATATTGAACTATAAAGGAGGATATTTTTGGCTTGATGTGTGGGTATATATATGCATAACTCCCCCTCACCTGCTAAAATTAGAATATATCCCATAGACTGCAGCAACTGTAGCACCGTTAAAATAGTCGGAAACACTTTTCCTCATGAGATTTTTCTAAAATCGAGATGGCAGCCTTCAGAGCAGGGACTGTCTTTCTTTATTCGGTTGTACAGTTCCTGGAACAATGGGGCTGATCCATGACTGAGACTCAGGTGCTAACATGGTACAGATAATGAAAGAATTAAAGACACCAAAGAAGCCACTCCACATATATACTGTGTGATTTTTCTCCCCATAGGTGTATGGACATGAAGGGATGGGGCGATAGTGACCTGTTCGCTGTGGGATTGTGTCCTGGGAAAAATGGGGAATTGCTGTCTGTATTAATCCCAGTGGCCTCTTGTCCCATGCTGTCACATTTTCTTGAAAGGAGGACCACATTCAGGAGAGGAGGCATTGGCAACATGGCTTCTGATGGAGCCAGCTTGCCATGTGGGACAAAGGGACCCAGGGAGTAGCAAGAAGAGGCTGTCACTCTTCAGGATACCCAAGATTTCCCCAAGAATCTTGGAGCATCAAAAGGAAAGGGCTTCACTCTGTGAACCAGTCTGCAGGCAAGCAAATGTGGCCTCTGTTACCCCAGAAACACTCAGAACTTGAGTTTTCCAAGCAACTTTAGCCCTCCTGGATTTTTCTGCAAAAGGGTATACTATGGAAGGAGTTTGACCTAATTTTCAGCTCTACTTTAGCTGAGCTTCCATTTTTAGACCTTCAGTTAACTGGCACTGCAAAACGTCCAAATTCTAATAGACTTCTAACTACCTGATTTTTACAAACAGTTAATTGTGGATGCAAAATTGTGCCTGCAAATGTCAAGTCAATTTCTGAAAATCTAGTCCTAAATATATGTATACATATATTAGGTACAGAAGTCACATCACCAGCCACTGATACACCACCCACCCACCCCGCCCCCCTTGGTGTGGAAAACAATAGCTGTTTTACAGCACGCAGTAATACTATGTACCTAGTTAGGACAGTAAGAGCCACTTGACACAAAGCATATTTTACTGCAGGGTGCCTAAAGAACTGGTTTTAAAGATCTCTGATTGTGAGAGCAGAATAAGAATGACAGGATGGTACTAGATTGACCCCCCCAAAAAAATTGTTTGAGTTGACTCATGTTTGTCTAAATTATTAATTGGTCTGTGTGACCTAAATTTTCTGCTTATTGACATTCAGAGTCTGCTTTGCTGTTTCTTTGTACTCAAAACAAAATTTGGCATTTTTGACTTCCTCCATTTATCCACAAAGCACATGGACAGATTTATTATTGGAATAGGGAGAGATTTCAGTACCTGTTTCTTGACTCTAATATAGATTTGCAAGTCATATAGAAGTAGCAAATTCTTATATTGTGTTTGCTGCATGAACGTACAGGGAGGAGCTGATGAAAACATGAGGGATATCTGGGAATGGAGAATCTGGTAGGAACATGCAGCATCCTTTGATTTTTTTTCTGCTTTCATAATCTTTTTCTTTCTTTCTATTACCTAGCATCTAGAGCAAGAGAAACACGAATTAAGGCGACGGTTTGAGAACAGAGAAGGGGAATGGGAAGGAAGGGTGTCTGAGTTGGAGAGCGATGTGAAACAGCTACAGGATGAGTTGGAGAAGCAGCAGGTTCACCTTCGTGAAGCAGATCGAGAGAAAACACGAGCCGTCCAGGAATTATCTGAACAGAACCAAAGACTCTTGGATCAGCTCAGCAAGGTGAGGCCTTCTAGCAGGGACAGGGGCAGGGGAGGTGGAAGTCCCCACATCGTTAGTCAACTCTGTCATTCAGAAAAGTCTTGAACTCTTCTGTAATCAACCTTTTACACAAATGAGTGAGACCCTTCCCTTAAAAAAAAAAAAAATCTATTCCATGTCTCTAGTCAAATTACATCAGTGCCCCTAACAAGATGTACTGTCCTTAAACTGCACTTCATACCCTGAAAATGGGCTCTTCAAGGTGATCCACAACACAATCACATATTGTTAGTTGTGCAATCAAGGCTGTTTTCTATTTATTTTATGGATATTTTTCATCCAACTTCTCTTTTCCTCTCCAGGAACTTAAATCAGACTTCTAAACAGCTATCAGCTTGAAGTGTCATTAATATTTTACTATATGCCGGGCAAGACTAATCTACTGTCAATTTAATGATGACACCAAAGGCCCAATCCTGCCTCCAGTTATCCAGGTGTGACAGTTATTGAGCTAAATGGTATCTATACTGTTAGAACTGAGGGCAGAATTGGTCACCCTGAGATCATGCCCTCACTGAGGCAAATTCTGTCCAGGGGTAAACATACAAAACCCTCCTAACATCATTGGGGTTGCATGATTTTTACTAAATACATAATTTGGCCCGCTGCATGAAGGAGGATTGAAAATTGAAAACTAGGATGAGAAATTTTTCTAGATTGAATGCATACCTTCAATAATTTAAAGGATGATTAAGGTTGTCAGGCCCAAAAACTAACCTGTCTTAGAAAATTAAGAATCTGTATCTTTTGTCCTCCTTTATTCCATGGTACTCCCAGAGAACCAATAGAAATCTAATAGTCTGTATGGTAGTACCCTTGCAAGAATGTCTCATGTGAATGTGATAAATTACTCCAGCATATCAAGTGCAGTACTTGGAGCAGTACAGTGTACTGTGTAGATTCAGGCTAAAGATCCAGAACTGGGGTCAGTAGGGAAGCAGCAGCTCAAAGTGTAGGCTTGGACCAGGATGTCGTTGTCTAGATCTGATAGGAACACAGTAGTTGGTAAAGGGAAAAATAAGGCATGAGCCACAGCGCTGGCACCAGGAGAATATCAGTAGCTGCACACAGGGGCTCCGGCTGCAGCTGTGCATTTACTTTGTCTTTTTGTGTATGTAGCTTCTGCAAGGTCTCTGTACGAGAGAAAAGATGAGCTTGTGGTTAAGGCATTGGATTGCAACATGGGAAATTATGGGTTTTGTTCCCAGCTCTGCCACAGATTCTGTGTGGCATTGGGCAAGTCACTTAATCGGTTTGATTTCCCCGTCTGTGGTGTTTATTTTTAATTGGTATAATAATCCTTCCCTAGCTCCTTGGGTGTAGGGGAGAAATTCATTCATGTTTGTGAAGTACTCTCATATCACACTGATAGGGCTATAGAAGAACCTAGTGATCTAGAATCTGCTCTTTGTAGCTCATACACTAACAGTTCTGTCAAGGAGAGGTATGAATCCATGGCTGAGATCTTCATCTAGGACTAGAGAGACATTCTGGAGGGTAGGTTTGATATTGCAGGGGGTAGAGGCTTAGGACTTCACATGAGTCAGGCTGTCAACTTAGTCCCAATCAGATTTCTGTCAGCTTCAGGATCACTTTTCCACTGCCATGCTCTTTTCACAGCCAGTCATTAAGACAATTACATAAAGGATTGTAACTTGCAGGCATCAAAACAAGCTGAAAGACAATTCAGGAAAGGACAAATCTTTTCCTTGGGCTTTGGGCCACACAGGATGATAATTATATAGCATTTATAGCATAGGAACACCTAGAGGCCTCCACTACGTCAGGGCCCCATTGCACTGTACAAACATAGCATATGGCAGTTCCTTTCCTAAAGGGTCACAGTGTTCCACCACCATCCAAGTCCTAACTGGTCTTTTTGGTCCTTTAAATCCCTGCTACTTCCAGAGATCTATGCTCGGTGTCCCTCCTTACCCATTTCTACAGAACCTGTGTGTCCCACAAAGACACTGGAAGAGGAGGGGCCACTCATCTCTTTAGAATGTCAGTCTTGGTGCTGAACTTCACATATGCAGTGACAATCAGCCCCCTTCTTAGAGATAAAGAATGTGGATTTATGGGGAGAACTTATTGGGTGAACTTCAGATATTAATAAGCAATGTAGTTCTCAGCATTTCAGTTTGGCACCTGTGCAACGGTTCCTGACATTTAATATACATCTTAGATCATCATCTTTTGTTATAAGTTTTTACTGGGATGAAGCCATGGGAGTCTTGGTAAATTGCAGTTGAAGTGCCAGGGTCTAATAGCCTGAAATCAGATTGTTTCTCATCTTATCCAATTTCTGTTTTTTAATCTAAGCCTGATTAGTATAGGGATGAGTGACTACCTAAGAATGCTTAGTGTTCTACATTTGTTGTTCCTTTGTAATCTAACTGTTGCTCTTAATGATCCTGTCTCTTATTCTGAAGATAGATAGATAGATAATCTATCTATCTGATATCTGACCTGGGAGAAGTGCTTTGCAGTGTTGTGAGTGACCTGGTTTTGATTCCTGTTCATGTTATTTCCTAGGCTTTCAGTGACTATAACAAAAAAACACTAGCCTGCAGGAGCCATAGTGCTATGGGCTCTCATGAGCCAAGCAAGCTTAGGTCTGGTCAACTGGAAGACATCCAGTGAAAAAAGATTCTAGGAAGAGGTGTGTCCTTTGCGATCTTGAGCGCAAGTACTATATAAAGTCTTACTGCAGGGCTGGTTGTAGGTTTTCACATGCCTTTTTATTCTGTGTGTTTAATAATTTCTTCGTCCAAAAGAGATTCGTATACAAGAATGTTAATGCAACAATAAGGTGGAATCTTTAATTGCATAATAATCAGGAAATTCAGAGCAAAGTTTTCCACAGAAGCCTTAACTCTGCCCCCTTGACTATTTCTATCCCATTAGGGTCTTTAATTAGAAAATAACAAAATAAAATGTTGCATTGCAATACAAAATTGTACATATTTTATGTGCATCTAAAGATATAGGAATGAAAGATTATATATTTCATTTACTAAATAGCATCTTGGTGCCAAGCATTACATTACTTTGTATTGCTTTTATCCTGAGATTTCAACATTAACTGAGTCTTACACTGACTCTGGAGTAGCTAAAGGACATAGGAAGGATGGTCTTATGGCTAAAACACAGGACTGCAAGTCAGAAGATCTGTTCGTAGTTTTGCTGTAGACTTTAGCTCTCTGTACATCAGTTTTCCCGCATCTGTAAAACTAAAGAAAATATTTTCTTTCCTCACAGGGGTGATGAGAGGGTAAATTAATGTTTGTAAAGTGATCTGAGATATTCAGATGAGAAAGTGGTATAGGTGTGTAAAGTTCTACTAATAACAGTTAATATTATTATATTACGGGCACTTAACCTACCCTTGAAATGTAGCTCCTTGGGGGATGCCGTAGCTGTTTGTTACAAAACAGAGCAACACTACTCAGCAGCTTAAAATGGGAAATGAAAAAGCATATTGTATCCATTTGAAATTCATGGAGAATTTAGGTGGGCAGTATTGAGATCATAATGAAAGACTATTGTGATACATACATTAAAAAAGTGAAAGTTTAAGGTTTTCACAGCAACCTTGCCTCTGAATTTCCTGATTTGGGATTAAAATCTCAGTTGTATGTTGGATTAATACAATAATACTTTATATGTGTGAAATACATCTGGTACAGGCCCCAACATGAGGTAAAGGAGAATATCTGTTAGGAGTAAAATGTCTGACACATAGTTGATTAGTTCTGATTCTGCCTAAATGCAGGGGAGTGGTATGCATAAATATGACTCAGAAATTCATTATAACATTTGTTTGTTTAAATATGAAGTGTAGGAGACAAAGGATGGTCTTATGGTTAAGGTACAGGCTCATTACATCCAAGTTCAGGTCCACTGCAGGTTCTCTCTGTGATCTTGGGGAAGGTGCTTAATCGCTCTCAGTTCCCTATCTGTGAACAGATTCCTTTCTCCTCCACTTCCTATCTTGTCTATTCAGACGGTAGGCTATCTCTTCCTATGTGCATCTAAAGCAAACAACACACAGACCCCAATCTCTGCTCAGGCCTGTAATTGCTTCTGTAATATAAATAATAATAAAAGGACCTTCTACTTAGAATGAAAGTATTAGCTTCTTCCTCTGTCAGGAAGTGATTGAAGGAATCTTTGTGTTGTTTCGGAAATAGATTTTACCAGATGGCTTTCCCACATACTTCCTGCTACCAAGCAATGGACTGCTGTAGCCTGTTGCTGCATCTACAGTTTGGATGAGGATGCATCATTCCCAGTTTAGTTAAGCTTCTTTTACAGTACACGGAGCATTAAGTAGTAATTTAACAACATCAAGCTCCAGTAGTTTTTGCAATGAAAATCTGTTCTCTGGGGCAGGAAGAAGCGTGTATTATCTTGTGTTGCTGGAATCACTTTCTCTAAACACTGAAAGCTAAGTCTTAAGTTGCCTTGGTTTCCCTCTAGGATAGTTCTTCAGTAGAGTCACTGTAGCTTTTATATTCTGACAACATTTGCTGCTGACATGGTGTTATAATGAATGAGCTATTTCAATCAATCCCTCTAGGGTAGAGAGAAAAAACTTGGGAAAGATCAGCTTCAGGTACAAGTCTCCAGAGGAGGTTTTAGTTACTAGCCACATGCCATCCTTTCGGTGACTAATCTGTCTCAATTTTTAAATGGGTGTTTCCTCTTCAGATTCTGTATTAAGAGATGGAAGCTTCATAAGAGTGGAAGCAGGGGTGAAAGTAACTTAAGTCTTACCGGTACGGAGGCCTGGCTCCAGGCCCCCGAAAGGGGCGGAACCTCTGGCAGAAGGGGCGGGGCTGGGGGGGGGTCAGCCTCCCCCAGCTAGTGCTGCCCGGCCCGTGCTGCCCAGGGCTCTGGCTGCGATTTAAAAGAGCCAGGGCTCCGGCCGCTGCCATGGTAGCGACGGCAGCAGCCAGGAGTCCCAGGACCTTTTAAATTGCAGGGCTCCGGGGCAGCTGGGGGGCAAAAGGGGCAGCAGTGTTAAAGCACTGCCGTGGCAGTCTTTATCATTGGCAGTGTACGGGCCCGTACCGGCGGTCACTTCTTACCGGTACACTGCACCGGTCTGTACCAGCCCACTTTCATCTTTGAGTAGAAGTGAAGGTCTCTTCTTGCCCTTTGCCTTCCCTTTGCTTGGAGCGAAATGCTTTTATTCCAGAGTTGCAGGCCAGATAATAGAAGCGGTTGAGAAAGGATAACGTTGAGTACCTTTTCTGGCTACCCTTGCCCTACTCAGAGCAGCATGGAGTTTTCTGTTTGCACTTAGTAAGCTGAAGGGTTTTTTAAATGTTTGTTTCTATTGGTTCTGGCAGTATAGGAACTATACAAGTTTTAGGTAATTCATCTAGGTTCATGTATACATATTAAGTTGGCTTTGTGGAGTGCATTTCCATTTTTTGGCATTGTTGCTAATTATTAGGGGAAACAGGTTGGGCCTGGTGTAACTCCATTAAGTTATGGAGACATTACACCAGGAATGAATTTGATCCATAGTGTTCTAATGATTTATTCCATAAACACATGTTTAATAGAAGCCTCTTAGGTCTTGTGTTTGAAGTTGTTTCAAATCACCTGACAGAACATATCTGGAGATGTGGCACCTACCCTCTGTTAGTAAGGCAGCTCAGACTAGCACAGCTTTTTGAAAACAGGAGAGCAAACTTCTGTTGCCTCAGCCCTGGAAGGATCTTCCTGTGAATTACCAGTTCTGCATCCTGGGGCTTGCAAGTTAATCATTGATTTGTTTTTTAAAGAACCATTTTAATTTTGTTGTGGCTAGAATTGTTTTAATGAAGCAGTAATCAGCTGCCTGCTACTGAAGATTTTGTATTGAATCTTCGCACAGGAAGCGCTACAGCCGGGGTGGGCAAACTATGGCTCGGGGGCCACATCCAGCCCTCTAGACGTTTTAATGTGGCCCTCGAGCTGTAAACAGGGAGTGGGGTTGGGGACTTGCCCCACTCGGCTCCCAGAAGCAGTGGCATGTTGCCACTCCGTCTCCTATGTGTAGAGGCAGCCATTAGGCTCTGCATGCTGCCCCCGCCCCAAGCAACACCACCGCAGCTCCCATTGGCTGGGAACTGTGGCCAATAGGAGCTGCAGGGGCAGTGCCTGTGGACAGGGCAGTGCACAGAGCTGCCTGGCTGCACCTCTGCCTAGAAGCCAGAGGGGGGATATGCCGCTGCTTCTGGAGCTGATTGAGGTAAGCGTCACCTGGAGTCTGCACCCCTGACCCCATGCTGCATCCTAATCCCCTGCCCCGATTCTCTCTCCCACCTGTTGAACCCCTCAGTCCAGAGAACCCTCCTGCACCCCCCAACTCCTCATGTCTGGCCCCACTCCAGAACCTGCACCCCAACCTAGAACCCTCACCACCTTCCACACCCCAACCCCCAATTTCGTGAGCATTTATGGCCCGCCATACAATTTCCATACCCAGATGTGGCCCTCGGGCCCAAAAGTTTGCCCACCTCTGATCTACAGGTATACATTGCCTGTAATTGATGTGAAGTTGGGTTCAGAGGCTGAAGGTCACCTGACCTGAGTCAGTGTATCTTGACAAGTCTTGTTCTGATATACTGCATATGCAATAAGGGACACACTTCTGCCTAGACATGGGGGCGGAGGTAAGATTGCAAAAGTAAAAATATTCATTGTCAAAGGGCCTGATCCAAGGCCACTGAGACTCCCATTGACTTCATTGAGCTTTGGCTCGAGCCCTTTATGAATTGTATGGGACTGTTTGGCTGCCCCACTATTCCCCAATAGCTAAAAATCCCCACATCATTTACAGGACCCTATTTATTCCATGCACATGGAATTTTCTGCAGAATTCACCATGCCAGGAAAGGCTTCTGATTAACACCATGGCAAAGACTCCAAGATAATAATCCAGCTTCATGCCAGATCATGACCAGACTATTGGGACTTGTCTATACTAAAGCTGTAACTGGGGGACATTGCCACAGTTGTGTGCTTTCCTGGAAAGCCCTTCCCCAAGCTGATTCAGTGCCATAGATGGATGCTAAGAAACATTCAAATCATTTGTAAGTGAAAATTGTGCACTTGTCTGTCCAGAAAGTCAATGGTGTTCATAGAGAGATGCAGAGAAGTTTTAAGGTTATAAACTGCTTTAATGACACTTTAAGATCACTTTTCAGAGTAGCAGCCGTGTTAGTCTGTATCCGCAAAAAGAACAGGAGTACTTGTGGCACTTTAGAGACTTATGCTCAAATAAATGTTAGTCTTTAAAGTGCCACAAGTACTCCTGTTCTTTTTAAGATCACTGTAGATCTCTCCCTATTGGTGTGCTTAACAAAGGCTTGCTGTTGGTTACATGGGGGATGGCTTAATTATCTTAACTTCTAGTTTGAAGTATTGAGACTGCTTGCAACCACAGGTTTGAATTCCAGGAGGGTCAGGTTAGCCCTCTGTTTTGAGGTAAATAAATAAATTCAGTAAACTGCATAGGATGAATTTCAGCTCAGACCTTTAAAGTGAGGTCCTGTCTGTTCATTCTGGGCATTCAGGATCCCATGGCCCTTGATGTAAATTTATGGTTTTGTCCTAGTTTTCTTAATCAAAGTGTTACTTGCCTCCATATTTGTCAGCAACGAGTGATTTTTCTCTCTCGGAGCCCCCAGGGGCACATCTTTTAACTCCATTGAAATATACTTGGGGAAAGCGCTCAATGTCAGAGTGGAGAAATTATTTTGTTAACAAATTTAACAGGGGGTAGGAGGAGCAGTCCTCCCTGGCCTGTGTGCACAGATAGCTACTCCCTTCATCCCAGCTGTAGCTGAATTTCAGGGGTATAGCATGTATGGCTTGAGGTTGGGTGAAGTGTTTCAGTACCTTTCAGCCTATGTAACTATAAGGTGCTATTATTTTCATGATAATCCCTAGGCATGATAGTAACTAGGCAAATGCTGCACCCTGCCTTGTGGCAAAGGAGAGGGAGATCGGCAGATTTTACAGGATGACATTCTAAGGGGAGGAGTGTTGAGTGTTTGCTGATTGTAGTAGGTGTGTTTTCCATCCTCAACCCTCCACTGGGCACCAGCGGGGTGGGGGAATGTTGGTGTTTTCCCATCGGATTCCTGCAGCAAGGCTTTACGGGGGTGAGAGGGTACTCAGCTCCGCGTCATCCCAGCTTTTGCCTAGGGATGATCAATCTCACTCTACGCTGTCTATTTGCCATTTCCAGAGCTGCTCACAGCAGCCCCGTCACCAGTTGCTAGGCTACAGCATATTACATTGTCCCAGTCTGGTGATGTTGCCATGGTGACAAGGTTGTTATTCCACTTGTGAGTCCGCTGCGGTCAGGCTGCAAGTGCATGGAAGACGCAGTTGTGACGTCTAAGCTGGTCAGTCAGGAACTGTCTGACATCCCTATTAAATGAATAACTGCAGGGAAGTGGCACATCCCCCTCTCCTGAATTAGATGTGTGCATGTTGTAGGGCTGCATCTGAAAACAGGTTCTCCTTGATTTGCTTTCGGCTTCCAAAAATTGTCATGGAGATTTACCATCCCAAGATCGAAAGCCCATACCTTATTGTAACAGGTGATGGGGGGAAAAAAATTTATTCACCTGTCAAAAATAATTATTTGCTCCAGGCAAGTGGCCAAGTAGAATTTAGCAAGGCTCACCTTACTGAAATACGTTGATAAAGTGCATTTTTCCCCACCCACAACAAAGAAGGTGGTGAATTTCTGTTTATATATAATAAATCTATTAAGCCTGGGATAAGAAGGTGCAAATTCTTTCACTTAAGTGACAGCTGCACCTGGTTATATCAGGCTGAATTTGGTCTCGTATCTCACTTATATATAAGTGCCTTTGCTCCAAGAATCAGTGCTGAGCCAACAAGCCTCACAGCATTTCTATATTCCCTATTTTGTAGATTGGGGAAAACCAAGACACAAAATGGTGACAGGGACTTGCCCTCACTGTCACAGCACAACATTTTCAGAACTGGTGATGGACCTAGGACTCCTGATTCCCACTCCCCTGCCTTGAGCACAGCCATTGCCTCTTTTGGGGTATGCCCCATCTGAGTGCTAGTTTCCAAAGTAGCAGATATATCACATACATAATTTGTATGGTAGTTCACTGATAAATGGCCGTAACTGGAGCTCACTGACCTTTCTTATACTTTAGATAGTGTTTGGAGAGGCTAAATCTGGATCTGGGCTTAGAGTTTGGGTTTAGTGCTGAAATCTCAGCTAGTTTTTGTGAGTTTTTGCCCCAATATGATGGAAGTTGCATAGGATGAGCTGGCTTTCAGATTTCTACCCCCTTGAGACACATCTGGAAAATAGGCCCTTTTGGAATCTGACCTGGTACCAAAATTGAATTGGTTTTTGACCTGAAATAATTTCCTACTGGCCTTCTCATTCCAAACCAATTCAGCAGTTCTCATTTGAATCAGTGTCTAATTTTAATGTTTATAGGGATTGTCTTGTGCAGCATATCAGATGTGGGTAGGAAAGGAAATCTTTAAAATATTATTTTTGCTTATTCACACTTGCAGCTGTAAATCTGCTCCAGCAGATTCTAGAAAACTGACCGTGTTGAGCTGAAACCAGGGCTATTCAAAACTCCTCTTTGCCAACAGCTCTATGGAAGAGCCTACTTAAAGCATTTGACCTCTTAAAAGAGCCTATATAGAGAGTAAAGGCCTTTTAAATGGCTAGTTTAATAAAAAAGTAATTTTTAAAATAGCTTACTACACAAAAGTTCAAGAGTAGAGTGAGGTCTCCTTTCCATTGGCTTTATTGAGTGCACTTCTAGTGTTCTAGTTACTTATGAAACAAGAGAGTCGTCTTGCACGAAGACCAAACCTTTAATCAATCGTTTGTATAGAATCATGTTTAGCAATACAGCTTATTTGAAACACTCTTATAGGATTAACTGGAGCTTCTTTCAGACCTTTGATACATGTTCCACAACTATTTAACTATAGAACTGGATTGAGCTCAGTTAGACCAACATTCTGTGCCACAATTAGTGTTGCCAATAAGACCAGACAGTTGCTGGATAAGACTGCCAGCGTACACTTGACTGAAAGTGCAAGGCGCTGTCACTTTTGAGTGGTGCAATTTGGGAATGGGTGGGTTGTGAGGCTAATTTTTCTTTAGGTGTTACTAGTATTGCAATCTGACAGGTTTCTATTGTGCATCTGAGAGACTAACTGCATGCAGAGGAAGATGGGGTGGGAAAGGAGTCAGACACAGATTTTATAGAACAAAATGAAATGCGTGGGGACACAAGTAACTTGCATGGATTGTGGTGGCATAGGAGTAGAATCTGGCAGGGCCGGCTCTAGGTCTTTTGCTGCCCCAAGCAAAAAAAACCAAAACAAAAAACCAAACAAACAAACAACACACACACCCCTCTGGGAGCGCAACTGCAGAAGCAAACAAATAAATAAATAAATAAAAATGGTGGCCAGAATGCCACCCCTGAACTTGTGCCACCCCAAACACGTGCTTGGTTTGCTGGTGCCTAGAACCAGCCCTGGAATCTGAATATAGAAAAGAGAACTTTTCAAGCTAATGACAAAAACTGACCTGGTGCAATTTCTTTATGATACCAGAGCTCACAACCCAGCCAGTAGAAAATGTTGCAAAGGCAGTTTTGCTCACCTCCATGTGGAAGTGCTGCTGACATGAGCTTCATGTACTAACTCTGGTGGGAGTTGCATCCAGCCCTCCTTGATGGCTAGGAGGATTGCCATGATGCAAGGTCCAGAGAAGGGGGATGGAAGAGATCAAAACTAGGAGGAGAACCCCCAGTGGGAGCAAAGTTCTAATGCTTTGGTAACTACTCCCTAAAACACTAATTGTCTATCTTAAATGTTTTTCATTTAAACATTTAAGAAAAAATTATGGAATTTTCCATCTTTTGCACAGATCATGATGTATATGAAGAGAAGTCACAAGAAAACTGTTTATACATCTGGTGCAGGAATTTTCTCCCCCAATAAACAGGCACTTAAAATGTGCCATTCACATCTGAACTTGCCCTTCATATAGCAATTAGTGGATCCATTTGGAAGATCACTAACAGTAGTACGGTAGTTTGCTCTGAAGCAGGTGTTGTGAGCCAATCACTGGTTGCCCTTAGCTTCCTAGCCATTACATAATCTTCTTGTCCTGGACATACATCCCTTCCTACCTTATCACTTTCATCCAAGTTCTCTAAAACCTATTCTGGACTCAGCTATTCTGAACATTCAAGGTGCTATGCATTTTTCTCTTGCCCCTCAAAGGCTTATTTTTCCCCAGTATGCCCAAAACCACCTCAGTTTTCCCCTCCCAAAATGGCTAATTTCAGAATTAGATTATATTAGCCTGGGGCTGATTGTTAATTAACCTTACCTAACTGATTTGTTTATCCGTAATCAGACAGAAGACCATGTTCTCTACTCATTTACTTTGGTGTGACCTGGCTGAGTCAGTGAGGTGGACATCAGATTTCAGGGTGCAATTGAGGGGAGAGTTTGGCCCCATGTGTCAGTCATTTTAGTCAGGGAAAGTTTTCCCAGCATGAATCTCCTTCCAAAATTCATATCCATTTTTGTAGGTTATTAGGGGCAGCCACTTTCAGGAAACTGGTTTTGTTTAGCACCATATTTAGTTTAAGTTGTTTGCCTATTCTTTTCCAAAATGCACCACCACCTAAGGGTGGTAGCCCACAAACTCCGATGGGGATAATAGCACTTCCCTATCTCACAAGATTAATATATTTTAAGGTTGTGAGGTGCTCGGATACTTTGGTAATGGGGTCATATACTCATCCGATGAGGGCCTTATAAGTACTTGATACATTTTGCCATAGATTAGAATCTTATATAGATCCTAGTACAACACCAATAAGATGATGCATTGGGAGACCAAGAGGAAGTATTGGTTTCAAACAATTTTTTAAATTCTCCTCTTGATCTCCTGGATAGATAGATATATAAAAACACACATAAATTCCTTAACCTATGAACACTAGGAGAAAAGGCTATGGATAAGCCATTTTGAAACTTCAGTTTAGAAAACCTAGTGACCCATCACCCTTCCTGATCAGTGTAGCTTCAAGACAGTATTGAAGAATTAATGGAAGAACACAATACAAAGATGATTTATGCATAGACTGACACCCATCATTATTGCAGTGGGAAATTACAGGGACAACTTGGCCTAGGTTTGTGATTGAGTTAGTAATAGGATTAAAGAACACAGAAGTTACACATCTTGCTGGATTTTTAACATACAACTATTAATGACACCCTTGCCTTTAAATCAGAGATATTAGAAAACCAGGCGCATAGCTCCAGGGTACACCTCCAGGCATGCCGGCCAATCCAGGAGGAAGATTTTTTTTTTTTTAAACCTTTACACCAAAGATATTACACAGGGTGCAATGAAGAGACAGCCTATAGACTAAGACAGACATCTCTTAATGAAGTCACAAAGAAACTAGTATTTTTATATACAACATGGACATTGTGATAAGTTTAGTATTCTTTGGACCAGCAGAATCTGTCTAAAAGTGCCCTGAAAAGAAAGGGCATTGCAATTGTGCCCTTTTGTTTCATAACATACCATAGGGTCTAAAAGATATTGGGATATTTCTTCAAAACAAGGTTTGTTTTCTTTATTTGAAACTCAGGTCCTTTTACCTTGGAAGATTCTGTGATGAGTGGAGAACTAGTGAAATGACCTCACAAGAATTGTGCATGAAAGACTAGTAATTGAGGATGGCCTTTAGACAAAATTCTTTGTTTTGTGAACATGTAGTTAATTACAACTAACATTTTGGAGAAAGGCGGTCCATTGTCAAAGATACAACCCCCTTGTTCCATTAGTCATCTTGTGAAAGCTTAACAATAGACTTCATCTGAAATATCAATCTGATCCTTCAGCAAAACCACAGATCGCCAGAGTTGACATTCCAGAAAGTTCCAAGATACAAAAAGAAATCGGGGTAGCGGGGTGGAAACAAAAAACCAATCAGCCCTGTCATAAAGACACCTTTAAAAAAAAAAATTTTAATCCACACACAACTCTATTCCTTTAAAAGGACATGCGCTTTGGAAATATTTTGTCCAGCCAAGCTGAGACTAAAGTACGCAGGCATAAAGCATCTCTTTCCTGGGATGTAAAAGTGAATGGAAACGCAGGGAAAGGTTCCAAGGCAGATTGTTCCACCAGCTCTTGAGGAATATTATAAGCCCTCTGTAGCAGCTTCATTTTGCTTCTGACTCATTTACATGAAGCGACAAGAAAAATGTTCCTAAAATGGCAGTTATTCTAAAAGTTAACAGGTTGATTCTCTTTAACACAATGTTTATTAAGTAGCTTTCATTGACCTTTTATAAAGGTGCAGAGTGTTACTACATTCACTGCAGTCAATAGTGTCAGTCTGCCTTTGTCTAGAAAAATGTAGATTTCTATTGACTGTTGTACTTCATGGGCTAAGTGTTTGTTCCTTGCTGCCTGTCACACACTCCCGTCTTCTCTTCCCCTTAGCATGGATGGCCAAAAAAATAAACAGTTAGCTAAATGGTTCTGATTTAAATACCAGATTAGCTGTCCTTGGCTTTATAGGTTTGAGATATTAGTTTATGGAGGCTGGTTACTAAAGAAAATGATTGTTGCAGCTGTACCACCCCTCCTTGGGACCTCTTAGGAAGTGGTAAGTGAGATTTAAAAATAAAAAACCCTCAAGCTTTTTGAGGGAGGCTAGTCCAATGGTTAGGTCACTAACCTAGGACTTGAGAGACCTGGGTTCAAGTCCTTGCTTTGCCACCAACTTCCTATATAACCATGGGTGAGTCATTTAGTCTTTCTTGCACCTCTGTTGCCCATTTGTAAAATGGGGATAATAGCACTGCCCTGCCTCAAGGGAGTGTTGAAAGGATAATATATTCAAGATTATCAGAGGATCTGAGCACCTCACAATGGGGACATATCTACTTTAAGTAGATCTTTTGGAAGAGATGCAAAACAGATTCTGCCTGCTTGTTGTTTTGAAGCTCCTTCTAGACCCAGTAAGGTCTATTGCTAGACTCTCCATCTGCAACTCTGGCTTCTTTTCCTCATTCAGTTTCAGAGCAAAAAAAAAAAACCTATCCATCTTTAGGGCACTTGTAGCTGACGCAATGGGTGCCCATAAAGCCTGCACCAGAGATGCTGAGAGACATTTTGGCTAAAAGGATGCCCACACACACAAAAGGAAAATTATGTTTTTCAACCTTTAGAAGCCAGCTTCTAGGCACACCGGCTGAGATTAAATATCTGAAGTTAAAGATTCAAAATAACCTACCTCAAGACCCTTCACTCTTGCCTCCACATTGTGGATCAGATTTTATGGCCCTTCACAAAAGGTGATGCATCCAAGGGATGCATTGTTTGTTCAGAATAATGGACCTTTATTGGACATGAATTCCAAAGAGGTGAACGGAAAAGGACTTGTTTTCTAGGACGTGAAAGAAGAATTGAGGAATAGATGGGAACCCTGCTCAATGTCAGCTGAGTCCAGTGACACTGCCTAGTGTTTAAACTACTGTGTAAAGCGGACTTTGGGTCTAGCCCCCTTGTTTGAACCCCCTTAAAATGGAAGGAGTGAGGGGGCAGCTGTAGACCGTGGAACTGAGATTAGCAGCTGCTGCTATGAGCCTTCTGAAAAGCTCCTCCTAACCCAAGTACAGGGATAAACCAGCTGATTTACTTTGAAGCCTCCCACAATAGAAGGTGTTATCCAGCCCACCAGCTCATCACTGCTGCTTACTGAGATTAGCAGTGACAGAGAGATTGTCTGTGATGGACCAGCTGCTAGTGACACATTCCTCCTACCCGCCACCCCCTTCCAGGAGAGTAATTTGTATCGAGTCTTAAACTTGGGGAATCCCCTCCCTATTTCTTTCCTGCTTTACAATCCATACTCAAGGCCCTCTATCACGGGCTGAGGAAAACAAGTGAATTCTTTGTTGTTCACCAGCATTTCTCCTTAATCAACCAGAGAAATTGCATTTGCCTGACAGGATGCATTCTTGTCTTGCCGGAGCCTGAAAGCTCTGTCTCCTGGGCACTCCCACCAACTACCAGCCTGGGGACTGGCTCACTTTATAGCCATAGTGAGCTTTGTGCTAGTAGAGACTATTCAAGTCAGGAGAGTGGGTAGCTTAGTTTGACTGGACATACTTGCATGCAAGCCACCCACCCATTATAAAAGTTAACTCCTCCCACATACCTTGGTGGGGGGAAATTGCAAAGTTAGTGCCCAGAGCTGCCCAGCTCACAGGTAGGTGGGAGAAATATAGTAGCTGATAAACTGCTTCCTAAAGAGATTCCAAACCAACATTCATATGCACTCCCCACCCCAAAAAAACCTGCCTTGAAACAGTGGCCACACTTTCTCATAAAATATGCAGGTACATATGGTAGATGGATTTAATAAAAATCCATGTCAGTGCTATGCCTGATTTAATTTAGCTGTGTGTATATGTTTACATAGGTGCACACACACACAAACTCTCTCTCGGTACTATACAAAGAGCAAACAGATGGTCACTGATCTCATGACACCGATGCTTTGTCCCCCCCAAGCTGCATTACAGTGGATAAGGCAACGAAGGGCAACTTGGAAATGACAGGGATGGTTTCCCCCCAACTAGCTGCTGTTTTACATGGCAGATGAGTGATTTGGACTCAATCTGAAATACACCTTCCAAAATTCACCATGGAGGAGAGACATCTAAGTAAAAGCTGTTCACATCATCTATTTGGGGTATATTTAAACCAGCATCATCAGGCAACTATCCATAAATACCCTTCTCACATCTCATCACACTAAGATTATGCCTCATCTGACAGTTACCATGGACACAAGTGTAATACTAGCAGGGATTAGCCCCAATGAGCCTTATAACCTGGTGTAAATTCCTGCTCTGTGAAGTTACTGGAAAAGAAGAGCATTGACCAGGTGTAAGGAGGGACACATCTCTCTCCCCTTTTGACAGGGCAGGAGGCCATGCCTCCTCGTTTCTCAAGCAGGAGGCAGCTCCCAGCTGGTGAGTCCACTGGCAATTAATCCAAGTAGCAGTTAATCCCTCTGCCCAATCAGGGCAGTGATCAGTTAGTGGGCCTGGCCAACAATCAGCCCAGGCCTTAATTAGTCTTTCCACCCCAGTCCGGGCAATTCACAGTTTATAGCTCAGGCTAAGTCCGAGCAATACAGCCCAGCAGTTCAGGGTGGGGAAATTAGCTCTCAACTGGGAGCAACAGCAAGTGTGCCTCGTGTCCTAGCTCATGCAGGTGCCTAACCCATTCAGGCCTCCAAGTGGGGAAGTGGCCACCCTCCACTGGTGGGGTGCCCAGGGTAGGGGGACACAGGCCCTCCTACTCCACTGCATCCCAGCCCAGGGCCCTGTTAGTGGCAGGGTAGTTCACCACTAGGTCAGCAGAGGATCCACCCACAACATGCTGGCCAGTTCACAATAATTCCACAGCCAAACCCTATTCAGTATCCCTGGGCTCCTTTCTACCCTCCCCAGTTTGGGGCACCTGGGTTCCAGGGTCATCCTCAGTCTCTCCGGGATAAACAGCCAATGGCAGCCCCAGCAGTCTATCGGCAATGCTGGTCTTCAGCAATTCAGGTAACTCCTCTGGTCAGGCAGCTAGCTCCTTTAGCTCGTGGCCCCGGCAGCAAGGAAAGGACATCCTGCTCTTCTGGCAGCCCTCTCTTAGTGAGCTAGAAGGCTGGCCTTTTATAGTCCAGCTTCCTGTCCCGCCCCTCTGCTTCCGGTGGGGTGGCCACAGGTGGCCTGGTTCTGCCCACTAGGGGGCGATCTCAGGTTTTTCCCCTTCTGACAGGGTGGGAGGCCGTGTCTCCTCACTACACCAGGTTATGTTAAAAAATGCTGCAGTGAGATTATTACTACCACCAACTCCAAAGCTCTGTAAACTTAATGAAAGAGGGGAAAGCCAGTATTCTGTTTCCAAAAACTAGGGTTTGCACCTGCCCTCCAAGTTATCAGGCTCGAGCTGTGTGGATATACTTAGTGCCTCACAGCTTGACTGGTAAAGGTGTATTTTGAACCAGCACTTTACAAAAGGCTTGTGCTGAAAAGTTGGACTTTAATATCTTTATCTCCTTAGTCCCTTGGTGCCAATGGGTATCATGCTGGGAAGTTCCAAATCCCCACAACAAGGGCTTAATGAACGGATGCGCCTTTCTCCCCACCTCCCCCCTTAACCTGTTAATTTCTGAATACTGTTCAGTCTGGGTTTGGATCACTCCTCGGTAATACGCGCACAGGAGCAGCCTTGACTGATACTATTTGTGTAAAGTCCTTCTGGGACCTTACACCAGTGGAAGATCAGGCATAGCAGAGTTCCACTCCACAACGACCCCTTCCTGATGTGCCCCCTCCTTTTCCTTACACCAAGGAAGGGAGGGGCTGGTACAGAAGATGACAGAACTTCCTCTGCCAGCTTTGCACCAGCAGAGAGTTCCTGTGCCTAGGAGGATTTCTTCATTGGCTATGACCAGCCAGTTTCAAGGACTCTTTGAGATGCATAATAAGTAGAGCAAAGTGACTTTAGCAGACCAGTGAATTCAGCCAAGAGTCCGCTTTCCACACACCTCTAGTATACATACTGTAGGTTAACATTGCTCAAATATGAAGCTCTTGAATTTTTCTTATTGGAAAAACAGCTTGGTAAGCAAACCAAGAATTAAAATATTATATAGGCATCTCAGCCTTTATTAAATACATAATGTGACAGCAAACATGGCTTGTGGTGCACAAGTATTTAAACTAGTTGTCTCCTCTTCACAATCTATTCCCCTTTTGTTCAGTATTATTTGTGTCTTCATTTGTAATGTTTCAGCTTGGAGATATTCACTATAATTTGACATAACTACAAACTCTTTGAACAAGGACAAGTGAAAGAACACCTTGGTTTCATCAAAAATACTTTCCCTTGGCAATGTTAAAAGAAGTGTCTTTATAATTTAAGCACCAGTTGAGGAGTTCCTATGTAGCTTTGTTCGCACATGGGAATTTGATGCTGGATTGACATTGCTGGAAATGGCTAGCCCCCGTTTATCAATAGAACGGGCAGTAGCAGTGCAAGTTTCCCTTCCTCCTCCCCCACTGTTTTACCAACATTCATAAATCCTGACCTGAATGGACCAGCTTTAAGTCTGAGAGTATGTTGTTCAGTTTCTGTAGCCTCATCAGTCTCTCTCTGCTGACATTACCAACAATGTTGGACAATTTATGGTAGAAACATGTGAACACTTGGCCATTGGGTACTGGACTGAAACCACCAAACTAATTTCATATAGGGCATCAAACAGCTAGACAACAATAACTCTATATTATTGGTGACCATTTGACCTGACCTAGAAGTGAGAGGCTCTTTAAACCATTGTCTGTTGCTGCTATTTGGCACTTCGTGTTCTAAACCATTTTAAAATAATGGAACAAAGTGAGTTTCCAATACTATGTCCCATATTGAAGAAGCACGTTTCTGGGACATCCCTCAAGATAACTGTGGAGTGCTCAACTCCACCAGACAGACATGTCTTCCTACGTGGCATATGTGTCTTTGTTCTCCTTTTCTGGACATACACCTCTACCCCGATATAACGCTGTCCTCAGGAGCCAAAAAATCTTACCGCGTTATAGGTGAAACCATGTTATATTGAACTTGCTTTGATCCGCCGGAGCGTGCAGCCCCACCCCCCCGGAGCACTGCTTTACCGCGTTATATCCGAATTCGTGTTATATCGGGCTGCATTATATTGGGGTAGAAGTGTACTTAGTATCCTTGACAATAGAAGAGTGCATTTCTGAGTTGGCCCTGGGCAGGGATGGCTTTATTGCAACAACAGGAACCGATGACGTTTTTGTTTGTTCAGTGATTGAACTATATTTCTGGGGTGTTTGGTTTTAGGATGGTTCAGATCCAGCTAATAATATCCAAGAAACATATATTGAAAGGTCCCTCATTCACAGTGAAGGACCTCTCTGGCACTTCCTGCATTAAGTGGTTTAAATGTTAAGTCTAAGCACAAGAGTAGCAATGTGCTATTCATGTTCTGATTTCAGCAGAGTTGCTGCAGACAGCCTTAGACTTTGTTGAGATTCATTGCCTGGACCCCAGACCCATGGGTGGTGAGTTATATGGGCCCGTGATGCCTGTGCTCCACAATATTCAGGACCGTGAGACTGGCTCCACCAATATTTGGGCTTATATTTTCAGAGCCATCCCGTCCATAGGATGGACCAAGGCAGCCGACCCAGGCCCTGAACTTTGGGGGGCCCCGTGCTTCAGGGGGACACGGGGTCCAGGGCGGCCTGAGGGGTTAGCAGGGTACCTGGTGCCAGCAGCAGCGAGCATCCTGGCCCCTGTTCCGCCCCCACCCCACCTCTTCCCTCCCCTGCTCTGACCCCTCCCCGTCCCATTCCACCCCTTACCCCAAGTCCCTGCCCCACCTCTTTCTGACTTACATCCCCTCCCCCAAGCGATGCCGGGAGCCAGGAGGGCAGAGCAGAGTGGGGCGGGCTGAGGCCAGGCCCCCAGCTAACCCTCCAGACCACCCTGGACCCAGCGTCCCCGTGAAGCGTGGGCCCCCCAAAGCACGGGGCCTGGGGAAGTTACCCTGGTCCGTCCTATGGACGGGACGATTCTGCTTGGACTATTCTGGGCACTACCAAAAATTATACAAACCTGGTGCCCATGCCCAGGCCATCATGGCAATGAAATCATCTTCTAGGAATAGCCTAACTAATCCCAGCCAGCTGCTTGCTGTCTCCAACTACTGCCCTAGAGTGACCTGCTGGAACACTCCAGGGAACGGGTGTGTGTGTGTGTGGAAGATCTTGTAATGCTTCCCTCTCCACTAAAGTCTCATGGTCCCTTAACCTCTGTCTGTTCTCTAATCTGTAAAATGGCCATAATATCTAGTCAGCCTCCCAGGTGAGAGGGAATTAAAGTAGGACAACACTTTGAAAAGTTAAAGTGCTGTTGTATGCACACTTTATTATCAGGGTGATTTTATTTTAACATCACCCATCTTGACCCTGAGACCAGACACAATGTTCTAACTTCTAAGCGATCTACTATGGGTGGAGCAGGGGGAAAGGAAAGAAAGACAGGGTTTGATATTCTTCAGGGTAAAGCTTTGGTCTTCATGGGTACAAAGGTCCATAGCTGAAGGAGGAGTGAGAGGTTTCTCCCACACACCCCTTCAATGTGAGACCTCTTACACACTTGCCCTGGTGGGAGTACACACACTTCCATATACAGGAAAAAGGAAACCACCAATGACAATGAGAGGCCCTAACATTAAAACTAATAAAAAGGAATTACTTTTTCATTCAATGCATAGTTGGCCTATGGAACTTATTGCCACCCAGATATCTTTGAGGGCCAGAGTTTACCAGGATTCTAAAGAGAATTGGACTTTGATACTGATGATTCAAATGTCCAAAGTTACAATAGGAAAGATTTTTTTCTTCAGTACTTAGAAAAGGATGTAAGCCCTCACCTCTAAGGCCATAAACCAGCCTCTAACCGATGCGGCTTAGAAACGGTCTCTGTGGGCAAATATAGAAGGGGGAACTCACTGCTAGTATACCCCTCACAGCTGGGCATAGCAACTCTTTCCTGTTTGGCACCCTCGGCCAACAGTCACTCTGGTCCTGCATTGGTCTGTCTCCTCTCATGACTCAGTCCTCCAGCCAGGTCACATTTAGTCCAGGGATATCTAAAAGTTCAACAAAAACAAATTTCTAATTTCTCCACTGGTCTGCCACCCTCAGTTCTGGACCCAGGGGTCTGTACATGCTTTTCTCAGAGCTTCCAGTAGTCTATAGTCCTTTCTAAGGGGGCTCACGCCACCATACTGCTGGCTGGTAGGAACCCAGGCCCACTTACAACACTAGATTGCAGCTCAGGAACCCTAGCACAGGCAGCCCAGGTTCACTCCAGCAGACTCCTTGCTGCCACCTCGCTGGACATCTACCTATCACGCCTTTCTCCTCACCCTGCAAGAGCTTTCCTATTCCCTACCAGGAAGCTGACTGCAAAGATTCTCCCTATTACCCCAATCTGTGCCACATTTTCTCTCTTTATAGTAACCACCCAGCTTCTCAGCAGCTCTGTTTCATCATTAATTAGGTCTGGCCAACCCTCCGGGTGCAACCGAGTGAGTTAATTGGCCTCTCCAGCCCATATTAACTCTTTCACCACCTGTGTGCAGTAGGCACCCCATCACAGCAAGTAATACCGTAATTGCCTATTGCAGGTTTTCTTGCACCTTCCTTTCAAGTATATGGTACTGGCCAATGTTGGAGATAGGCATTCCCATACCAAATCAGACCCATGGTCTGTCTAGTCAGTATCTATCTTCCTATAAAGAACTATAGTATGGATAATATTCCTTTTCCTTCTCTTGCTCTTCAGCTCCCAAGATGATGAGTCATGTAAAAACCTAGATAAACAAAATAGACCATATACTTGACCCCCATGCAGACGCTTCCCACAGGTCTGGTGGCACAAAAGGACCAGAACGCTACCATGGTCAGGGTCTTCCCCAGCCTGGGGGAATCTTTGGGTGGTGTTAAGTTGGAGTAGCTGTCTGTCTGCCACTATCATGCCCATGACATAGGGGGCATCACTGGCGCATGCTGTGCGAAAGCAATCCTCAGCCATTAATGGCAATGTAAGATAAAGCAGCTCTGAAACTTGCAGTAGGGGCCAAACCAGGCCTGGTTGTCCCAGGAAATGCAAAAGGGGCATAAAGCTACCTTTCTGCCTCCACCTCAGGTCCTTCATTGATAGGGTGACCAGACTGCAAGTGTGAAAAATCGGCACAGGGGGTGGGTGGTAATAGGAGCCTATATAACAGAAAGACCCAAATATCGGGACTGTCCCTATAAAATCGGAACATCTGGTCACCCTATTCATTGAATGCAGCTTGGTTGTACTGGGCCCAAAAAAGTGGTGTTGGTGCTGTTCCTTTAAAATTAAAGAGAATGAAAATAGATGGAATGATGGCACCTGAAATGCCTGTGAAAACTAGGAGATCAGAAAGAGGATTATCTGAGGGGATAGGGATAAAAAAGAATTAAACGGGGAGGAAGGCAAAAAAAAAAAAAAAAGAGGGAGGAACAGAGCGGAGAAACCAAAGTGTGTGAGGGAACATAGAGAAGAGTTAAAGCAACTGAAACCAGACAAAGTTTTGAAAATACAGATTGTACCCATAAAGAAGTACCATAACAGAGAGTCTATACACTGAGACCTATTATTTACTCCAGTTTTCTAGGAGTAATATGGTTTGTTAAAAATAAGCCTCCCCTTAGGTAGCAAGGTTATACATAGCCACACATTACACAGATATGCCTGGATGGCCATGGTAAGGGAAGCCTATGCCCATTTAAATCTCCCCCAAGAGCAAATTTCTGAGCTAGTGAGAGAGAGGACTCCAGGTTTGCCCCAGGCCAGAAAAACAGTCCAGTCAGGGGCCAGAACCATGGGGCTGCCGTGTAATGTGACGTAAGCAGCATATTGATAAGTGGGACATGTGAGTAGGCATAAAAGAGGCTGAGTCTGAGTGTAAGGGAGCTGTAATTCTATTTCCTAGCGTGGTTCTATAAGCCTGTTGTCCCGTTCACACTCCAAAAATCAGCTGTGCTAGAACATGGATGCACCTAACTGTGACAAACAACTACACACTGGTGCTTTTAGAATTGTTAATGTAGCTTGGGCCTATATTGTTGTAACCAGCATGCTGAAGGGCTGGAAGAAAGAGTAAGTTACACCATCTTAGATGCATTCCTTCATTCAACCCCATATTTGGGCACGCAGTGCTACGATACACTTATTCTTCCTACCAAAAACTCATGCATGTACAAGAGAAATATCAGCCACATCCCAGCCTGGGATGCAGAATAAAGTTTTCTCTTCTGACACTGATCACATTAATCTTGCTTTTCACTAACAGGAGATATACAGTATGAGAGGAAAAGAAAAATATTAATTTAAATGCAGCATTGCTATGTCAGATCCCAGTTTAAAAGCCTGTTGTAGTTTCTTAAGAATTACTGTACTGGATCAGTGTGCTCTCAAAACGTGGAATAATCTGCATGCTCCCCTATGAGGTTAGCCTTGTTTCTCCATTTAAATAAAAATAGTAACCATAAATGAACTTGCCTGGAAAAGGAGACAAAGAAAATGCAAATTGCCAGAATTAAAAAAAAAAAAAAACTTCCCAAAACTAAATCTGATTCTAACTGTATGTGAGCATGAAATCTCCCTGCTCCCAGTTAAGAGGAGCTGACACAGCCACACAATTACTTTGTCTGTTTTATTCAGCGCTCATTTCAGTTGTTGTCCTCTTGAAATATTTCTTTTTATTTATTTTGATTTGTAGAAACAGGCACGAGGTGCCTATCCTAAGCTCCAGGCAGCCTTGACAATTCTTTAAAAGCACAACTACACAAAGATAGAGGAAGCTGCTGCTGATTTTATCTACAACAGCAAACGGTTAAACCTTGCAGCAAAGGAATAAATGAGGAAAATGCCCCATACTCCCTCTAAATACCCAATGCCCCTTGAACAACATCCTACTCCCCAAAAGCCACCATGGAATGAGGAACCTTGCAGTATGCCCTGGAGAGCAACAGGACTGAACTACTTCAGACCAAGGGGAAGAGTGCGTTACCTGCCAGCCATTCCTGCTCTTTTATACGGAGGGAATTCTAGCTCAGGTGCCTTTGCTAATCTCAACAGCAGCAGTATGGCTCAGGCAGAGAGGTGGTCTCTCAGATAGGCAGATCCCAAGCCATTTAGGGCTTTGTAAGTCAAACTTAATATCTTAAAATCCTCCCAGAAATCCACGGGGAGCCGATATAGATCACCAACATGCCATCCCTATAAACACTAGAAGGGACCTCACTCAACAGGACCTCTGCTTAACTAACTCCACTCCCATCTCCAAATGGACAGACCAGCTGTATCAGGTGCAGGAGAGGGTGTTTATATGTTTACTCTTACTCCCTTCCACAAGGCTTTGGTAGTGACAGCATCAATAAAAACTCTCGCCTGAGTGGCACTCATAGGGTATCTCTACACTTTGCACTGGAGTGTAATTCCCAGTGGGAGGAGAAATTCCCATGCAAGCTCTGACTCAGTGTGCTAAAAATTCTGTAGCCTACAAGCCCATACCTGAGGCGACTAGCCCTCCAATCACTTGCAGCACCACAACTACCCTACCTTTAGTACACTAGCTCAATCAGACCTCAAACTGGGAATTACACCCCCAGCTCAAAGGGTAGATGTACTCTGAGGTCCCCACCTCAGGACAGAGTCCAAGTAGGTGGAGCTCTTGGAATATAAATCATATTCCTCAGTCTGATCTTGCCAGCTGTGCCAGGAAGCTGTCTTGGTCAGGGACTGGAGCACGTGCTATCAAATCTTCATCTGCTGGGAAAGGACAGTATGTTAGCAGCAATAGAGTGATGGAGACCATCCTTTTTGAAGTGGGCAGATAGGGTGACATAAAACAGAGACGCCTCTGTGTATAATCCCCACTGTGCTTGGGTTGGTAATATTTTTAATCTGAGATCTGGACAGTGTCCTCAGCTTCCTCTCTACCCAATTGACTTGGATTTGCCTTGATAGGAATGACTTCACTGCTGATAATTACACAGAAAGCTAGAGTGCAGGTGACGGTCATGCTGCTTTGAGCATTTGTGCCGCTTTCACCCACTCCAAACTGAACCTGTTTGGTCTGTGACTACTGAAAACACTCAATATGTCTGCGCTCAGTGTTGTCAAGAAGCAGCAAATTTAGTGCCAAAGAAAAAACAGTTTAAAAACAATTACAATGTATCCTTCTAGAGCAGATCTCTGCTCCTACTGAACCATTCCGGGGAGGTTTTTACATTAAACAATAACAGAGGCTGACCTACATTTTCAAAACCGTGGCTGCCCTCATAAATCTAATTAGGACATTGGTGCCCCAAATTCAGAGTACAAAGCTAGGCACAAAAATGTCTGTGATTACAATATCCTTTCAGTGCATTCTGATTTACACATGTAGTTACACTATCCCCAACCTTTGGCAGTGACATCACCTCAGTAGCCCTTTCTTTTCTCCTGCCAGAATTTTATTTCCCTCCCCACTCCTCCAACAAAAGCTTCAATTATCTGTATATGACCCGAAAGTGGTTTGTTCCAGCACAGGTGACCACTCATGCAGCATATGAAGGGATGTCCCTAATTTGGTGCCCAACATCCTGTAACCTAAATTGAAAAAATGAGTAAAAACCTCTTTTCAAGCAGTGATCACATGCTCTGAAACGTGTGTATGATTTCAGACTGTGAGTAAAAACATCGTGGGATGGTGCACCTTTAAAATAAGCTTTGTTCTTTTTATTTTTCATACACATTGTCCTTTCTGCTAATTTACTGATTTTATTTTTGGTCTTTCCAAGCACATATTTTTGTAGGACATAGCTTGAGAGCAGAAACACAGGAAAATATGCCGAAAGCTGATTTTTAAAAATAATTGCTCTAAGAAACTGTTTAAAATCGCATTGTGGGAGGACAAGCTTCCAAAAAAGGTTCCATGCTCTTGCCTCCAGTCTCCCACATCTTCTGAAGAATTTATGCAATTGCGTCTCAAGAAAATTGACTAAAAACCTGATGAGCTCAACCCAGTCATAGGAACACTAAGGCCAGATTTTCAAAACAGTTCCTCACCCAACTCCTCTCACATTGGCACCTAAATAAGCAACCAGATTTTCAAAAGTGTTCATCACTCAGCAGCCCCAGTCCTGGGTGCTGAGCACTTTCAAAAATCTGGCCCATTAGACTCAGAGGGTATGTCTATATAGCGTGCGCACACAAAAATCCACCGCAGTGAATCTCGGACCCTGTGTCAACTGACTCAGGTTTGCGGGGCTCGTGCTGCAGGGCTAAAAATATCAGTGTAGACGTTCAAGCTTGGCTGGAGCCCGGGCTCTGAGACCCTTCCCTCTTCGCTGAGTTTCAGAGCCAGGTCTCCAGCCCAAACCCAAACCCAAATGTCTGCACTGCTATTTTTAGCTCTGCTGCACAAGCCCAAGTCAGTTCACCCAGGCTCTGAGACTTGTTGCTACCAGTCTTTTTTGCTGTGTAGGCGTACCCTAAGTTGTATAAGTAGCTATTAAGAGAGTCTTCATTATAGAGTAACCTAATGCAGTCAAATGCAGCAGCTTTAGCCACAATTAGAGTTTATTGCTGCTATTATTTCTTTGTTAATTACTTAAATGACGCTATAGCGATGCATGGCACTTCAAAAAACAAAGGCCAAGTCCCTGCCCTGAAGAGCTTACAGTCTAAGAGCCGGATCCTGTAAACACGTACATCAATGGGACTATGCACCTGTGTAAAATTATGCATTACTGTAAAATGTTCGCAGTGTTCAACGCTAAGTTAAGTCAAGCACAGGGGGAGACGACATAGAAAGGAGGTTGGGTGGGGAGGATAAAGGAAAAGACATGATGATGCAGCCTCCAGGATCTCCATAATGCACTCACCTTTAGAGTTAATCATTTAAAAAACCAACTAACCAACCAAAAACGGAGACATCACAGACCCTGCCCCAAGGAGCTTCCAATCTAAAAGACAGACAGACCATTTTTTGCTATCATGAAGGAGAACAACAGTTTAGGATTGTGTCTGGAGGCTGATGAAAATATAGAAGGAAAAGTATTCGGATGCTAGGTTACATGCATGGAGGAGACAGACCTAATAGACATCTAAAAGCTTTTCATCTGGATGTCTAACAGCCCAGTTCTATGGTCAGCAATATTCTAGGTTGTTGGGAGAATAAAAAGGACACTGACTGACCAGGGAGTATTGCTGGTAGGCAAAGGCTTGTCCACCAGCACAGTTAGAAAGCATGATGATGCTTTCCTTCAAAGGAGAGACACTTTTTTTTGGGGGGGTGGGTGTTTTTTTTAACGTGAACCTACAATTGTACTGTACTGGTGTGTGTACTACTGCACTTCTTCGTGTGATGGAATCGGAGCTGTTTTTAGGATTTTCACCTTTTAGTGGCTGGCCTACAAAAACATTCTGTCCTCATGTGACTGTCAGTGGGCAGAGATTCCCCATTAGCCCAAAGAGGAGTTTGTGTATTTATTGAGTGCATAGTCCCGAGTTGGATTCCCTGTGCCAAAGTATTAATTTTAAGTTTATGACCACGGCTTGTTATGTATGCAGCCAAAAATTAGTTTTATTGTGGGAGTTAAAATGAAACTCCTGCTACTAAAGTGAACTTTTACAGTGATTGGGGTGGAGACTTTGTTCACTATCCAGCAACAGTCTGTGCTCAAGTCCAAGGAAAATTTCATCAGCTCTGGGGCTTCAAGATTTGAGAAAAAAAACACTTGAGAAGCTAACAAAATCAGCATGAGTGTCAACTGAACATTTTATTCTAGAACTGAACTGTGATGTAAGTGACAAGACAGAAATTGAGCCTAATGAATGGTTGGCTTAGTAACCCTAAGATCTGATTTAAATCTGTCTCAGAGAGTCATATGTAGAGTTTAAAGCCAGAAGGGACCATCAGATCATCAAGTATGACCTCCTGTATAGCACAAGCCACCAACACCACCCAGCACCTGCACGCTAAACCCAACAAACAAAATTAGACCACCAAAGTATTACACCCACAGGAGACTAAACTATTATGTGCCACAGGCAGAGAACAGGAGGGACCGACATGCACCAATGCCTGAGGCCTCTGCAAAGGCAGGGAATTGATTAAGTGAGATATACTCAGATAATCCTGGTATGTGACCTGCACCACATACTGCAGAGGAGGGAAAAATAAAACCAAGGTCATACCACAGTTTGGCTTGGAGGAAAATTCCTTCCTGATCCTTTGTTTAGATATATTGATTTGTTCTGCAAACTAAGAAAAAGTTATTTTCTTCCTTCCCTTTTCTGTTTTAGAGACTGTTCTCTCTTCAGTTGGGGGTGGGGTGAGGAGGAGTTTTTTCAGATTTTACTTGCCAGTTTCTTAAAAGTTATGGGCCAAGTTTTCTAAAACAGCCACTGAATTTGTGTTTGCATTTCTTGGCACACATCTATTTGCAGGTGCAAAGAATATACTTTTGACATCCACCTATTCAGTTTGCAAGCACTGACATATTAACACCTACAGATCATATAGATGGAGGTCAACAGTCTGTTTGCAGGCACAAATTTAAACATGGTGTAAAAACGCTTTTGAAAGCTTGGGCCATCTAATGGATTTCCTTTTGTTTTCTGATTAATGCATGTTAAGATCTAGAATAGAGTTTACCTTAAACGTAGAAATTGCATCTCTGCACTTTATGCGTGAAAATGTTAGAATTCATTTCCCATCCTTCACAACTCTGCCTTGATTGTCACACATTAAATGTGACCCAAATAACTCTGGTGTGTTCTCCCCTTTATTATTTATGTTAAAGAAATGGATGTCAAATCATTTTAAGCTTCCAGCAGTCCCGCATTTTGGGCCTCTCATTGTGACCCACTTTTAGGCATAGATACATCTTAAGAGAGAGGATAGAAATCATATTTTTGAACCTGGATGGCCAGTCTCTCAGCTAGACTTCAGCCTAAGATACTTCCTTCAGTACTGACTTTGAGAATAGAGGCTGGAGTCCCCTGGGTTCCAATTGCCAGCTAGGAGCTTGGAGCCTCTCTCTTTCTGAAGAAGTATTTCATGTTTGTGCCCACACTGATATCTATTCCTCATTTAAAAATAAACACTCTTGAAGATATTTGGAAGGTCCTATGTCCCCAGCTAGTCACTAGGGTACATCAACACAGCAGTAAAAGACCCACAGCACAGCTTTTGGGCTCACGGGACTCAGGCTCCGGGGCTGAAAATAACAGTGTAGATATTCAGGCTTGGGCTGGAGCCTTGGGCTCTGACACCTTGCGGGAGGGTCTCAGATCCCAGGCTCCAGCCCAAATATCTACACTGCTGTTTTTAGCCCCGCAAGCCTGAGTTGATTGACCTGGGCTCTGAGACTCACTGCCATGAGGTTTTTTTATTGCAGCGTAGAGGTACCCTAAAAAGGAGTTCAAATGTTGTGTATTTCCGTTAGAGTATCTTTTGGTCTATGCTCATGATTTATTCGTGGTTCTGCTATAAGGAATGTCTTTGACTTTTGGATTTTACACTAGAGAGGCCACATACAAGCTGATTTTTGCCACAGTCCATTTTAAGAACTCCAAGCGTGCCCCTATTTGGGGAAACAGTAGTTATTTGTAGAAGCTTTAAATGTTAAAATTCCACTTATCCTAGAGTTTGAAATATTAGGTTTATGATAGTCTCCTTTCCCAGATTTCTCATTCCTTGGAAAGGTACAGATTTGCCTTCCTTGTTAGAGAGAGGCTCATTTTTCCATAGTATAAAACACTGCACACTGATCTTTTAACAATGAACTTGACCTCTACTGACTTGGTGTGTATCATTCAGGTATTTCATTTAAAGTCAAGCCCAGATGATAAAGCTGAGGACATTTGGGATCTATCTTTGACATCCTTGCAGTAAGATATAATACACGTTCTAGCTAAGGATCCCAAAGTTCTTTACAAACAATTGGTGCCAAATTCTGGTCCCGTTGAAATCAGCTCCCATTGACTTCAGTGAAACTAGACCTGACCTTTAATGAATTCAGCCTCTCAATCCTCCTGTGCGGTTGGTGGTATCCATTCCCATTTTACAGGTAGAGTTATGAGGCAAGGAGAAATTAAATGACTTGCGCAAGGTCACATATGAAGACTGACAATGCTGTCAAGTCAATTAAAATAATCTTTAATATAGTTAAAGTATAACAGTAGTAGAGTCTTATTCCTTTCTAATAACCGGGAATAAGTTTGCTGCCCTTGAGCCCTATATTTGATTTTCTGCATTTCTTTCATGAGTGGAACCTATGCATGCAGAACAAGAGCAAAACGTGCAATACTGTGCACTAAGTAGTTTTGGATATCCTCCAAGCACTACAGTGCTTTGTTTCTTATCATATTTTTGTCCTCTATCTGGACTTCTAATGTCAACCTATTGTAGGTCCAAAATGGGGGTATTGATTTTAATAGGAGAAGGATTTGGGCCCTCTTTAATGCAGTTTTGCACAAGATGAAGGCTGCTGCTTTGCATCTGGTTTCTGAGAGTTCACTTAAAAAAATGCAGAGATTTGCCTTGCAAACTAGTCCTTGCATGTGTCTCACCTTTACAAAGAAAATTATGGACGCTTTGTAGAGTCCAAAGAAAAGGTGAAAGGCCTGAGAAGATCAAAACACTTTTTGTTTTTAATTCCCCTAGCCTCCCCCTTATTACTGATTTCCTAACCCATCCATTCTCCAATGTTGTAGTGTTTAGTGGCACAGGGAAAATCCATCATTACTATTAAAAAGGTCATACACAAGAGCACATTAGCAAGTACTGATGTGTTGTATTTTGTTGTAGTTGCATTTGTTGCTTTTAAACCTATATGACTGAATACTAGGGCCAAGAACTAACCCTGGTGGGACCCCTCTAGAAACACTCCAACCAGATGATTATTACATTTTGAGACCTATCATTTAGCCAGCTTTTAATCCATTTAATGTGTGTGACCTTGATTTTGTATTTCTCTAGTTTCTTAATCAAAATGTCATCTGGTACCAACTCAAATGCCTTGTAGAAGTCTAAGAATATTACATCAACACTGTTACCTTTATCAACCAAACTTGTAATCTCATCAAAAAAGGTATCGAGTTTGACAAGATCTATTTTCCATAAACTCATTAGACATTAATTGTATTACTCTCCTTTAATTCTTTATTTATAGAGTCCTGTATCAGCCATTCCTTTATTTTGCTCTGGATCTATGTCAGGCTGACAGGCCTATAATTACTCAGGTCATCCCATTTATTCTTTTTAAATATTGTCCCAATATTAGCTTCCTTCAAGTACCCTGTAACTTTTCCAGTGTTTCAAGACATATTGAAAATCTATATTAATGGTCCAGAGAGCTCCTCAACCAGCTCTTTCAAAACTCTTGGATGCTAGTTATCCAGACCTACTGATTTTAAAATGTCTAACTTTAGTAGCTGCTGTTCAACATCCTCCTGAATTACTGTTAGAATGGAAAGTGTTTTATCATCACTGGATAGCACTACTTTATCCAACCTTTTCCCAAATATAGAACAGAAGTATTCATTGATCTCTTCTGCCTTTTCTGTATTATTGTTGACAGTCCTACCATTTCCATCTAGTAATGGACCAACAACATTATTAGGATTCCTTTTCTTGGTAATATACTTAACTCCGTCTTATTGTCCTTGTCTCCGTTGGCCAAAGAGTTCACCTTGTGTCCTTCTGCTTCCCTTATCAATTTTCTACATTTCATAGCATCCAGTTTATATTCATTGCTATCAACTTCTCTTTTTTCCATTTTTTTTTATAGCTGCTTTCACTTCCCGCTAAGCTAGGTTGGATTTTTAATCAGTGTAATCTTCTTTCTTGATTGTGTCTTTTTGGGCATCTAATAAAATGTTCTTAAACGGATCCTAATTATCATTCTCAATTTTCAGTTTAAATTCCTTCTTCCACCTGATTTGGCAAATAATTGTTTTCAGCTTTGTGAAATTGGCCCCTTTAAATCATCACATTTAACTATATTACTGTTTTGGACTTTATTCTGTTTGCACATAACAAATGTAATCAAGTCATGATCACTTGTACATAGGCATCCACTAATTATTAGTTCTGTGATCAATTCCTCTTTATCTGTCAGGATGAGGTTTAATATAGAATTCCCCCACATTGGATGCAGCACTTTTTCAGTTAGGAAATTGTCATCTAGGTTTTTAGAAATTCCAAGGACATTTTAGCACTGGCAGCAGGAGGTCTCCAGCATATATCACTCAGATTGAAATCTCCCATGGTAAGGCAGTTTTCCCCCACACATACACACATTGTATCCAGGTGCTTTAAAAGCCGGTTATCATATTCTCTCGAGCGATTTGGTGACCTGTAACAGACACCAACTAGTGCTTTATCTTATGCATCTGTTAGAATATTGATCCATAAACATTGAAAATGATTTGCTTTTGAGGTGTCCGTGACTCAAAAACCATTAATGCCATTTTTATATAGAATGCCACTCCCCTATCTTTTGCCCATTCATCCCTTCCCTATAACCGTATATTTTAAAATTCCAGTCATGTGAATTTTCCCACCAGGTTTCAATAATACCAACTAGGTCAAATTTATTCTCATAAATGAGCAATGCTAATTCCTCTTGTTTATTACTTGGGCTCCCAGCATTGACATATAGGCAATTAAAGAATTTCTTCTCCTCATGACCCTTGATGCCTGATTAATTTTGTTTTCAACATCTTGATTTTGTGCTAAATGAATGCTCATTTGTTTCCAATTTTCATCTTTACTTTTTTGTTGTTAGATTAAAGCCCTCATGACTAGTCTAGCCAGTCTGTTCCCTAGAAGATTGGTTCCCATTCTACTGAGGAGGAGGCCATCCAAACTGTACAGCCCCCTCTACTCATAGAAGCTGGACCTACGTTCCTCAAAATGAAAACTCTCAATCCTAACACTACTTACCTAGCCAGTGATTCATTTCCAGAATCTTCCGCCTTCTATCTTCCTTTGTTCATTGGACAGGAAGTATCTCCAAAAAAATCACAAGGACATTCTTCTCCTTTAGCACCCTACAGAGTTCCTGAAGTCTGTGAAGTATCCCATGAAACAATGTCATTAGTGCAGATATGCACTGGATATCCACCAGTGGATCATTGTCCGCTGACTTCAGAAGCCTATCAAATCTTCAGTGAGATCTCACGTCTTGCCTCCAGGAACAGAGCACACCATCTGATGCCCACCTGTCCGTTACAGAACTTTCTTTCAATCTCCTTCGTATAGAATCTCCTTTGATAGTTGGAGATCTCTTTGCAGACTTGCTTGATTGTCTTGTGAGTTAGGCTGAGTAGCCATCCACAGGAGTGTCCCATACATCTCTGCATTCCACTCAACCAACTGGATCTTCAGAGATATTTTCTGCAGTTTCCATGCTAAGAACACAACGATTAAATACTTCTCGCTATGAGTAAGTCCTCCTGGTCCTCTTTTCTCATAGTCACAGCCTGCCCATCCTCATCTGTCGCCACACATATAGAATGCTGCCTGGTCCTCTTGTCTCTGATGGTTACAAACTGCCCAGCCTCCTTTCTGGTTTCCACACACTCTGGCTCCTTGGCGGTCAGCGCCTTTCTTTCTTGAATCTGGTGTGGTGATATTTCCCAAATCAGATTATCCAAAATCTCCTCACCCTCTCTGATGATCCAGTGTGTGTTCTTTTTCTTCCAACCCAGTCATAATTTCACACTTCATACAGAGGAAGTTCATTCTGGTTTCAGGCAGGAAAGAAAACGTGGTATATCTGTTGCAGGTCAGCACTGTTCCATCACGCTACTGAGCATAGAACTTCATATAGAATGAAAGCCTAGCATATTCCCTGTCTAAACTCCCGCTGAAACTCCCATTTGCTGCTCCTGTTTGCCAGGTAACTGACATATACTAAACCTCACTACTTAAACCCACCCCCTAAATAACAGGGAGGAATTACTCACTCATACTTCAGACACTGGAGCTGATCAAAGACCCCAGGATGACAGCCACATGGTTCTCACGAAGACATAAACAAACAAACCTGTCTTACCTGGCTTATTCAGAGCCCACAGCCCAGTCACATGACCCTCTTGGAAAACAAAGCAAACAGATGGACTAAACACACCACTTACCAAGTGCCTCTGTCTCCAAGCACAGGATCCACGGCTATTCTTTCTGGAACTTCTGTCAATTGGGCTTCCCTTAGGTCTGTCTAGGTTAAGTACTTGGCTTCTGATCATACCCATAGACCAGAAGACAGAACTTCAAGATTTAAGACTCCCTGCCAGGCTAGAGGAGTCCTGAACCTGTCAGCTTGACTCAAATTGCAGGTGAGGAAAGAGCAGCTGTAGGTGAGTGGGTGATGCTCCGTATTTGCAGGCGTTGCTTGCAGACATTAAGGGAGTTGATACTGGGTAGAAAGAAACCTCTTTCAGAAAATGAAATACTTCCACACATTAGCTAAGCAGATAGGGCATATTCACCCATTGCTCCTGTATGAAATATACCTGCAACAGTGCAACAACCCAACTGTGGATAGAAAGACAAACATACACTTTCACGGACACTGAAAATGCCAATGTTCTAAAAATATCCTAGGATATTAAACCTGCTATGCAATGCTAACAGCCCTTCAACTGTGTGAAAAAATCCCTTCTTAAAGCCTTTACCATAGAAGAGTTTTCAAATAGTGTTAGGAATTTTTTTGCTTCCATCATGTGATACAGACAGAAGTTCTAATTTTTCCAGTGTAATTTTTTTAACATAGAAAGCCACAATATCTAGCACAAGATAGTGTATAATTTATATTGAACTATGTAATAGAGATTAACCTTTTACTCATGGTGGTTTTGCACTGCAAAGTGACTATGTAGAAATGGTGGTCTTTTATTGGACTAACTTCTGTGGGTGAGAGAGATAATTATGAGCTCTGTGTAAGCTCAAAAGGTCGTCTCTCTCACCAACAGATGTTGGTCCAATAAAAGATATTACCTCACCCACCGTGTTCTCTATGTAGAAATGGCACTTTCTTACTATGGGGGCAGGGGGGGAGAAAGAGCTGATCTGGCCCCTGAATTCTGTAATCTTGGCCCTGGTCTACACTAGCGGGGGCGGGGATCGATCTAAGTTAAGCAACTTCAGCTATGTGAATAACGTAGCTGAAGTCGACATACTTAGATCTACTTACCACGGTGTCTTCACTGCAGTAAGTCGACGGCTGACGCTCACCCGTCGACTCCGCCTTTGCCTCTCGCCGAGCTGGAGTACAGGAGTCGACGGGAGAGCACTCAGGGGTTGATTTATCGCGTCTAGACTAGACGCGATAAAATCGATCCCCGCTGGATCGATCGCTGCCCACCGATTCGGCAGGTAGTGTAGAAGTACCCTTGGAGAGGCAAAGGACAGAATCCACGCAAGGATTCTGATAAGAAACACTTCACAGCTCTAAATTAACTATATAGCACTTAGAAACTACGATAACAGGTGCTACAGAGAAAGCGTGGAAAGGTTTCTCTTTGTGTGTTCAAAGTCATAACTGCTAACTAGTCAACGCAGTTGTTAACAGTTTGAGTTGCAGTGGCTGGCAATTAGGAAAGGCTTCATTTCACTTATAAAATGAGCACATTTAATCTGGAGTTATTGAGAGGCCATAAACAAGGAACTCCATGATATTGCTCTTAGAGTCACTGTTCAGAGTGGACCTGAATAAATGAATTGACATGAATTGGAAGCATTGGTAAAAATTTTTAAGCTCCCAAAGCAATAACTGGACATATATTAAAAACTTTATTATTATGGAGAAATATATTTTAAAACAAAATATTTAATAATTTCCTTTTCTACTTACCTTTCAAGACCCACATTCATGGTTCCTCTGCCGTCCCCTTTAAAAATTGGAGATATTGCAGGTACCTTAAAGCCATGGAGGCAGTGCATGAAACTGCTGAACTGTAAGTGTTAATGATCCAGGAGCAGTGACAGAGGAAAGGAGAGCTCTTGAACTCAGCTATTGGCAAATTAGTAAATGAGTAACTCAGTCACTTCCATTTTTTTT
This sequence comes from Trachemys scripta elegans, assembly GCF_013100865.1. Taxonomy (NCBI): domain Eukaryota; kingdom Metazoa; phylum Chordata; order Testudines; family Emydidae; genus Trachemys; species Trachemys scripta. Next base: position 22,435,730 of record NC_048312.1, on the reverse strand, counting down.
TCGCTTTGCCATTAATTAAGAGCTGTCTCTCCTTTTATATATGATTTAGTAAACTAACATTTGTCTTGAATAGTCTTCATTAAATTTATATTGTCTTCCTTATAAAAGTACATTAGGTAGAGAGGCTGGCTTCTTACAGTCTTGTTAGCTTTCTATATAGGACTTATTTTCAGAAATGGTCCTTTGAAAATTTGATCCAAAATTTCCCCAAACATTAGGAAAGTTTGTATCTTCCTCTGAGCCTGGCAGTTCTCATAAATTCCAATATTAAAGCTCTTGGGATTATTTTATCTCATAAACCACATTTTTCTGCTACATTATCTGCTTGGTTTTATTTCTTAGCAGTTAAAAAGAAAAAAACGGAGACATTCATCAGGGCTCCAGTAGAAAGCATCTAGCAAAAAAAGGAAGTCTTTACTTAAACACTTGAGGCCAAAATCATAGAAATATAGGACTGAAAGGGACCTCAGTAGATCGCCTAGTACAGTCCCCTCAGTGAGGCAGGACTAAGTGTTATGTAGACCATCCCTTGACAGGTGTTTTCTAACCTGTTTTTAAAAACCTCCCAGTTGTTCCAGTGCTTAGCTACCTTTACAGTTAGGAAGTTTTTCCTAATGTCTAACCTAAATCTCCCTTGCTGCAATTTAAGCCCATTATTTCTTGTCCTGTCTTTGTGGTTAAGGAAAATAATGTATCACCTCCTCTTTATAACAATATTTTACATACTTGAAGACTGTTATGTCCCCCCTCAATCTTCTCTTTTCCAGCTGATGTCCCCCCTCAATCTTCTCTTTTCCAGCTGAAACAAACCCAGTTTTTTCACTCTTCCCCCATAGGTCAGGTTTTCTAGACCTTTAATCATTTTTGTTGCTGTCCTCTGGACTTTCTCCAGTTTGTCCACATCTTTCCCAAAGTATGATGGCCCAGAACTGGACACTCCAACTGAGGACTTATCAGTCCTGAGTAGAGTGGAAGAATTACTTCTTGTGTCTTGCTTACAACACTCCTGCTAACAGATCTCAGAATGATCCGCTCTCCAGCAGCAGTGCCGGGCGGGGAAGCCCCCATACCCCAAGCCCACTCTGCGACAGCAGTGCTGGGTGGGTGGAACAGAGGAAGCCCCTCCCCCAGCAGCCCCTGACCCCATCCCCGGCAGAATTCCCTGGGCGGGGGAAGCCGCAGCACCTCCACCCATCCCCAGCAGAAGCCACAGGGAGGCAGGGGAAGCCGCCATGCCTGACCCCGCTGTCCGGCAGAAGCACTGGGCAGGTGGGACGCAAGAAGCCCCAGCGCCCTGACCCTGATCCCCTGCAGAAGCACTGGGGGCAGCAGGGGAAAACTCTAGCACCTGGACCCCTGCTGCAGCCCTGGGACTGGAGGAGCTCTCACTCCCCACTGCACATCACGGGGCCATGGTACAGGGACAGAGCTTCTCTGGTCTTGGGGCCACAGTGGCGGGGTGGGCAGAAAGGAGCAAAAGGGCTGCAGTGAGCAGGGGACCCTGGGTGGAAGGGACAGAAAGGGGTGGGGCTGTGGGCAGGACCACAGGCGGAAGGGGCGGAACAGGTGTGAGGCCACAGATGGAAGGGGTGGGGGAGGCCCCCCACTTACTCTGGCCCAGGGCCCCAGGAAACCTTAATCCACCTCTGAAGGAAAAGGTAGAGCAAAGACAAGATCTTTGAGAACACTAAAGGTAAATGGACATATTAAAATCAGACATTGTTAAATGTTAGGCAGAACATGAGCTGAGCAATTTGGGGACTTTATACATCAAAATAATAAATATTTAGGTTTTCTGATTCTACTTATTGTTTAACTGAAACTTGTGTTGCTCTGTAACCTTTAGAGCATTTGATTCTATTGAGATTTTTTTCTATAAAATAATTTAAATGTAGGAGGAAAATTCAGTCCTTTTCAATCCATATCTGGAGAAGTGAATTTGGCAGCAGCATTAATAACCTCCAGAACCAAGCTGGCACGAAAATTCAACAGTGACAAGTGGATCTCAATACACAGCGACCAGCTGAGAAGTGATCTTCTTGGATCTGTGAATGCTGGAAAATTTGGGAATGTAAAAATAAATTATTTGATTAGCTAAGGGTGACTCTGGATTGGAACCATTTCTCTCCATGCTGTTGAGGAGAGAAATAAAGAAACATGTGATGTGGTCACTTGCTTTTTATCTCCACTAGGCTATTGGTGGGTGATTACGTTTCCCACACTTTATGTGGCTCAGGAAGGTGTTATTTTACTCACCTCCACGAGATGACCTTAGTCAGGTGAATCGAGCTAAAACTACAACTTGCCATGTCTACATTAAGATTTTGTGTGTTAGCTATCACATTGTACAAATACACCTGTTTTTACTAGTGTAGACATGCCCCATGACAACAGTGAATTTGTGTTCTCTCTCATCACAAAGTAGTAAAAAAAAAAAATTCTTAGCAGGTGATTTAAAACTATGTTTCAGTCTTGTGAGCTATGTTAATATAGTAATCATATTAACCCCCCAAAAAGCCCAACGTGGCATATATCAGTCTGTGTCTCTGTTGTGTAAGTGTTGGATTGTGTTGCACTGATGATTCAGCCCAGTCAAGCATATCAGCCAGCTTGAGGCCTCAGCAGATAAATAGCCTACTCTGCCTTACCTTTTACATTTTCAAAGAATAGTGGTAGAGACATAATTTACCACTGAGCAGATAGTCAAAGTGGATATGCTTTTCTTTTCCACGTCCAAGCTTACCACAAAGCTAAAAGAATCACAAAGTCCTGGTGACAGGTTTCAGAGTGGTAGCTGTGTAGTCTGTATCAGCAGAAAGAACGAGGAGTACTTGTGGCACCTTAGAGACTAACATTTATTTGGGCATAAGCTTTCGTGGGCTAAAACCCACTTCATCGGATGCATGAGTCCTGGTGGAACTTGTTCTGGGATGGGGTGGGTGGAGGGGAAAGCATACTATGCTAGTAATATTTGCGGTGCAGTAAACTCCCCTTTAAATTGTAGCCACTGAAATCACACAATCCCAAGAACCACTTTTCTCACCTCCCTCCTTGAAATGTAAAATTGAGTCAACCACAACCCCACTTCAATCATAACTATCTGCTAAAGCAGAACACTTCATCCATCAGGTTTTTCAGCAAGACAACTTGTCTTCTGTTTTGAGAAAAACAAAAAACTTTGCCATTTTCCATGTAGATTTCATGCTAAACCATCACTCATCACATAATATTCCATATTAAATTTTTAAAAATAATAATAATAAGTAATAAAAGATTCCTGGTTGAGATGACATCTGCATAGCTGAATGGCATAGAGATTTGTTTCTCGTTAACAAAAATCACTTGCTGGAAATCAAACATTATTTTCTAGGAAACAGCATGGCGAAGGGGCTCATGCCAAAGCATTTTTTATTGCATTTCAAATTTTTACAAGTTCATGATGTAAAGGTAATTAAAATGTGTGGACTCCTGAGGTCTCTAATGGGTTTACCCAAACCAGCTGTGTGTATTGCAACAAGTTCTTTTTTTCTTACCTGAATTACTTTTTCCTGCATTATTTCTTCTTCTCTGTATTAGTACCAGGTTATTTTTCTGTATAGTTCATCATCCTACAGCTAGACTAGACTCTGCAACATCAAGTCCTATGCATATCTTCTGAAACACTGTTGTTCCTGGAGTTCTGAGTGCTTGCATAACTTGGGTGTGGGTACCTGCATACACACATACAAAACCATGTCTTGAGTCAGCTGATACGCATGGAAAATCAGACTGAGTTAATGTTGAATTAATTATCTCTATGCACAACTTGAGTTTACATTGCTTAATACTATTGTTGGCCCTCAGATAACAGCATCATAATATATTGCTCTTTTAAAGCCCCATCCTGTGTAGCACCAATTGTACCTATTAGTCTCTTCAATTCCTGTTGACATCAGTGGAAGTTGAGTGTGTCATACTCACAGAAAAAGACCTTTATAGCATCCTTCATCTGAGGAGGATGGTTGTCTTATATGTATACGGTGTTTCATGTTGAAGTATTCCAAAGCATCTTTACAAGGCTAATTAATCATATACAAAACCTGCAATTCATTGACCCTGTTTAGGGTTAATCTGATAACTGATCAAGATGCTGAGATCATTGCATCTGCTTCTTAAAGCTGTCTTCCATATCGCTATGTTTTTATTGTAGTGGGTACGTGCTGCACCTGTAACAACAATGGTTAAAGACAAATAAAATGGGGGATTTGCAGTGTCATTCAGGAGTGACAATTGAAGCAAGAGCCAGAAACACAATATATTGGTACAGGGTAGGATAAGAACATAAGAACGGCCATACTGGGTCAGACCAAAAGTCCATCTAGCCCAGTATCCTGTCTACCAACTGGCCAATGCCAGGTGCCCCAGAGGGAGTGTACCAACAAGCCATGATCAAGTGATCTCTCTCCTGCCATCCATCTCCATCCTCTGACAAACAGAGGCTAGGGACACCATTCCTTACCCATCCTGGCTAATAGCCATTAATGGACTTAACCACCATGAAATTATCCAGTTCTCTTTTAAATGCTGTTATAGTCTTAGCCGTCACAACCTCCTCAGGTAAGGAGTTCCACAAGTTGACTGTGTGCTGCGTGAAGAAGAACTTCCTTGTATTTGTTTTAAACCTGCTGCCTATTAATTTCATTTGGTGACCCCTAGTTCTTGTATTATGGGAATAAGTAAATAACTTTTCCTTATCCACTTTCTCCACATCACTCATGATTTTATATACCTCTATCATATCCCCCCTTAGTCTCCTCTTTTCCAAGCTGGAAATGGACCAGGATGGACGCTAAAATCAGTTAGTAGCCCACAACAGAGCTTTTTTTATTGACAGATATAGGCATGACCTTTGGGTGCTATGGTTCTTATTAATAGGGGTCAGGGAGTGGCTTCTTTGAATTAGGTTTGACATACAGGGAGGCAGGAAATCCTGAGAGAACCAATTAAACCAGCTTTTTCCGATTTACCACCATTTTTTTCCAATCTGGAAAAAGTGGCTTTGCTCTTTTTCCTCGTTAATGATTTTAGTAGGCTATGTTCAGGGATCGTTTTGAATTTCTGAGTGGCAGTAGGGTTGTTCTGTGGCTATTACTACAGCTGAAAGTCTGCAGTAGTCTCTGAGGAATGGCTGGTTGAATGTTCTGGAACTATTCTCAAGCCTCATCATACCAACCTGGGAGCCATCTTTGCTGACAAAACCAAAGGGAAGAGCATAACAAACCCCATTCAGAGATGCACCTGAAGCATCTCCCCCTTTATCAGGCCATAGACCTAAGGCAAAGATTATTAGAACCATACCAGTAGAGAGATGGCCCAGGGCTTAGTGTGGGGTGCCGGAGATCACTTTAAATCTTTTAATGAAACAACATGATTGACCCAGAGAAATCAACTTCCGGCTACCCTCACTGTCAAGTTATTCCTCTTCTCGTGCCATAGATAAATAGATGCAAATGAGGTAAATTTGGTCTACTAATGCTGAGGCTCAGCACAGCCCCTGGATGCCGTAGGAGTGTGCGAAGTGAAATGGAGGAAAGCTGTGGGCTGTGTTCTTCGGTTGTCCCCATCCTTGAGCTGGTTGCTAATTGCAGTGGTTCTAGGAGGCTGGGTGGGAAGACTTCTGCACTGATTTATAACCCTATGCAACTCAAGCATCTTCAGCAGCTGTGTATGGAGGGTTAGCCAGCTCACAGTGTGCCTCCCCTTTTCTGAATTTTTAGTGATTCCAGACTTTGTTGGGAAATAACATCAATTTAGGGGTTTCCTTCACATTTATAAAATCCACCTTGGGTGGGAGAAGCTAATCACTTTCTGGACTTTTTCCTGCCCCTGTTTCTCATTTCGAGGTAATTGTGTGTGGCCTCCTATCTGCAGGCATCAGAGGTGGAGAGACAACTCTCAATGCAGGTCCATACCCTTCGAGAGGACTTCCGGGAGAAGAACTCATCAACCAGTCAACATATAGTACGACTCGAAAGTCTCCAGGCTGAGGTAAGTGGCCTTCTGATCATGGTGGTTTAAGGTTTGATACGTCTCTCAAGGTACTCAGTGATATTTTAATCTTATGTAATGAACCCCTCTGAACTGGGTAAACAAAACCAAATTCCTAATCGTGATAGTTTGTGCCAGCAAGAAAAAGGGATGCTAGCTAGAGGGCAGAAGGAGCTAATTAATTTAGTTGGCCACCTGTGTTTCTCTCTCAACTGATGCTCCTCGTTCACACCAACAGGACTCCTGTATATAAGTAGCAGAGTTGTCCCCTGTTTTGAAAACAGCCTGAGTTAGTGTACCCAAGTGTGACCCGGTAGGTGAAGTAATACCTTTTATTGGATCAACTTCTGTGGGTGAGAGAGACACGCTTTTTGAGCTGACGCAGAGCTCTTCTTCAGGTCACTTAATCCTATCAGGAAGATGGAAAGCAGGGGAGACAGTGAGGTGGATCTCTGAGGAGCCAAAACGTGGGTATGTTCAGGTCACCTGAAGAAGAGCTCTGTGTAAGCTCAAAAGCGTGCGTCTCTCACCAACAGAAGTGGGTTCAATAGAAGATATTACCTCACCCACCTTGTCTCTCTAATATCCTGGGACTGACATAGCTACAACAACACTGCATGTACAAAAGTGTGTTAGTCACCTAAAGGCCTTTAAGTTTACCCTCTTTAAGGTGGTGACTGTCATACAGGCACAGCTACTGTCATGAAAGAATGTTTTGGAAGAAGCAGACCATAATGGTCCCTTCTGACCTTAAAGTCTATGAGTCTATGAGTCTCTCTGAGAGCTCAGTGGAAGACATTCCCTGCCATTCAACTCTGAGTATGGATAATGTTGTAAAGGCAGGGGTATATACAGAGCTCCTTCTTCCTGACTGGTGCAGTGAGAGCGCCTCATCCTGTTTCAGTTTGTTTTAGCCCCTGTCTAAAAGATAATCCTGTCAGGAAGATGTAAAGCAGGGGAGACAGCAAGGGGGAGCTTTTAGAGACAAAATGTGGGTATGTTCCAGTGGGCCACATCCAAACACACACTCCACTTCTGAGGAGGGAGCTGTTCTGAATGGCTGAGAAGAAAGCAGAAATCCTCTCCTGCATTTGAGATGGATGTGGAAACATGAGGCCGTCCTTTATATTTATTTTAGCTCTGGATATCTTGGCCAGTATGTTGTTTGTTTCCTTTTCCTTCTGTGATCTGGGGAGGATGGGAGATTTGAATATGAAGGACCTGGAGGAGTGGGGAAAAACCCTATTGTACAATCCTACTACTTTTTAACTGATTAGAAGAGTTTTTCCTAAATTTCTGCTTCTCTTCCCCTCCCTACCCCCTTTTTTCCTTTTCCCTTCCTGTCCTCTTCCCCTTGGTGTGGAGCAGCAGGTCCTTGAAGTAAGTACAGATGCTTTGATTGAGTTTTGAATGCATGTCTGTTACCATCACTGTGCATGCCCCACCTGTTAAGGTCCTTCCTGTCTTGCGCTTTCAGCCCATTTTTTCCCCTCACCCCCTTGCCTTGGCCCAAGGCCTGCAGGACAGTTGTGGGTTGTTTTTTTACTTATTCACAGGGTGTTCATTACTGAGTTTTATAACAAGTACTAATGTAAAATGCAGTCCTTCTGTTTGTTCTGTGTTTCTCTCTATTGCATCCCTTCTCTCCATTACATTGAAGTCATGCTTGTAGGGGAAGAGACTTCTCAGCAATCATTACTCATAGAAGAATAATGTCCTAATATGTACAGGAGGTGTTCTATAAATAGAGAAATGCAGATATACAAAATTGACATAATATTCCTTATGGGGGGAGGGATAGCTCAGTGGTTTGAGCATTGGCCTACTAAACCCAGGGTTGTGAGTTCAGTCCTTGAGGGGGCCACTTGGGGATCTGGGGCAAAATCAGTACTTGGTCCTGCTAGTGAAGGCAAGGGGCTGGACTCGATGACCTTTCAAGGTCCCTTCCAGTTCTAAGAGATAGGATATCTCCATTAATAATAATTAATTATTATTATTATATCATCTTTCCAAACACTTGATTCCCCTGGATGAATACAGCATTCCCCCTTTCTCCAGGACAGCTGACTGTCTAGTTAATCTGTGTCCAGGTACCATCTGTACACTAGGTACATAACCATAAACATAGGGCTTGGAAGGCAGCCAGGTGGAAGAATATCAGAGACAGCCTGGAGGACAGTTAGCAACTAACATGGGTGTACTGGAGAAGACCTAGAGAACAGTAAGGCAGAGGGGATTAGAGGAGAGTCTAGAAGGCAACCATAGAATGGCTAGACCAATATCTGAGATGGTTTAAGGCATCTAGGGCATGTGTTAATGGGGGCTAGGAGTGCATCCAGAACAGGTGGGAGGGCAACCTGGAGAGAACCAGCAGGTTATTCAAGGAGCTGCAAAAGAGATTTGAAGAGACCTTTGCGCATATTCCCCAAGCTATCGGAGAGGTCTGAAAGGACCCCGGACACTACTAGGGAGCAGCTAAGAGAGTGGGTATCAGATAGGCCTAGGGAACATGAGTTGCTGGACCAAGCCATGTGAGATGGTGTAGGAACTGACCAGGAAGTACTGGGAGCATCAAAGGTCTGTGAGCATAGTTGAAGAACAGCTGATGGCATTGGACAGTGTACAAAACATACCCCTCAGCACTCAGGTATCATAGTGGTAGGCACCGTAGAAGAACCTGGATAGATAGCTAGATGGGAAAATGTATTCTCTTTCCTGGTTAAATAAAGAGTGGCCTTTATTAGTGCTGAATCATCCTATATACAGCTTCTTGCTAAGGGAATGGACTTGGCACATTGCCCCTCATCACCTGCGCTTGCTGCACTGGACAATTGAAAGGCCTGAATCTATTTTAAAGCAAGTAATTGTTGGGGAGATATCAGTAATTGTTGCATAAAACTATCAGGCTGTTTTTTAAAGCATAAAATTATATCGTGTTGAGAAATCATCAAACCAAACATAAGCAAAGAACAAGGTGTACGATCACAACGCCACACACACACACACACACACACACACACACACACACACCCTTCTCTCCTGGGGATTCCAGTAAGTGGCCCTGTAAAAACGCAGGAGAGTTCCCTTCCTGGGAACTCCAACATTTGCTCACACCAGGAACAGAGTCATAATAAAGCTGGGCTGAGTAACTAGCTTTTCACATTCTTGCAGATTTTATGGTCTGGGTGAATCCTTAGGAGGGGGGTAGGGCAGGGTCATGCTTTACTGTAGCTCTTAGGAAATTCCAAGGTACACAATGTTTTCTCCCCTTCCCTCCCTCTACGTTTGCCTGGCAACGCACATTCCAGCGTCTCAGGAGCTGCACTCCCACTCTGCTCCACAGAGTTTTCTGGTGGGAGGCGTTTTCTTTCAGCCTCTTCCTAAGCTCTGAGTTGCATAAAGAGGCACAGTCTCTCTCATACAGGTGCAGACACAGACGTTCTCTGGTTCCTGCTGCTTTTCTCTTACCACATTGTAAAAGAAAAAAAAATTCCCAAAGCCTGGAGCCCACCTCGAGCTCTCTTTCCCTTTCAGATTAAGATGCTTACAGATAGGAAGCGGGAGCTGGAGTGTCGCCTTAGTGCCATGATGGAGGAAAACGATCTGCTTCAGGGAACCGTGGAGGAACTGCAGGAGCGAGTGCTGGTCCTGGAAAGACAAAGCCATGATAAGGATCTGCAGGTGAGGAGAACAGGAGGTGGAGAGAGAGAGTCTCAAATGAAAGAGAAAATGGAACTCTGAAAGCTAAGAAGGGATAAAGGAGGGGTTCTGGGATAGGACCTACAATTAAGAGAATGGGAATTTGGAGATAGGAGACCAAAGGGAAGAGTAAAATGACTCTTATGATGACAGAGGAACAACAGAGTGGGTAGAGCCTAGATATGGCCTGCAGAGAATGGGAACTCTCACAGAGGAGACTAAAGGAAGAGAAAATGAACTATTAGAACAAGGAGTGAGAACATTTGATCAAGGAAAACAGGTACTTCAATGGAGGTTGAGGAATCTGGTTGCATATCTGCTGATTTCTTACTGGGACTAACTCCAATAAGGTCCGCTTATGGTTATTTTGGCCAGAGGTCCAGAGCATGGTAGCCAGCCTCAGATCTGTCACTATTCAAAAGGTTCATGACACACCCATGGAGTTCTCAGCATCTCTTGATAGAATATCAGGGTTGGAAGGGACCTCAGGAGGTCATCTAGTCCCACCCCCTGCTCAAAGCAGGACCAATCCCCAACTAGCCCCCTCAAGGATTGAACTCACAACCCTGAGTTTAGCAGGCCAATGCTCACCTTAGTAAACATTACTCCTGGAATGATGTTGAACAAGTTGCTATGTCAGTGTTATAGGGCCTGTTTCTGGGTGGTGAGTGATCTGTTATGGTTTCTTTTCTCAATTCACCCTACCCAATGCAGGTTTGTGGCTCTACCGACTATTTTATTCTTTGGCAATTAGCTCCCTGTTTTCTCTGCCAGTCTGTGGAATACAAGAATATAGGAACTGCTACACAAACAGACTGGTATTTTCTGTCTGACTTTGGCTGCTCCTTCAGCAGGAGGTGCAAAATCCCCTATAATGCACTTAACTAGAATCCTGATTTACCATAGTAGATTAGGGGAAGAATTTCTTCCTGAACTCAGGGTCAACAGTCCTGGAAACTGAAAGTTTCTCACTCTGCCCTACCACTGTTCCTCAATCCGGGCTTGGAGGAACTCCATCCCGGGAGCTCAGTCTCCTTGGCCTCTCTGCTGTGAGACTGCCATTTTGGGGGCCAGTTAATGTGAGCTGTGAGGGTGGGTTTTTGACTTGGACACCTGTCCACCGGGAACTGGACTGAAACCCACCAATTCATTTTATGCAGATGAAAGTCATTACAATCTGAGCCCTACTCAGTAATCTGCTACCAGCCTGGTGTGGATTTGAACTGGTGACCTAGAAGTGAAAGACTTTTTCTGCCATTACTAACATCCTGAGCTGTCCATTTCACCAGCCTCTATAATTTTATTCTAATTAATGTAATTTATTCTAATCAGATTTTAAAATTTACTAAGCTATGTGCCTCAATTTGCACAAGTAAGTTTCATAGACTAATTGTACATTGCATTAAAATATTTCCTTTATTCATTTATTTTTCCACTTCTTAATTTCAGCAAGTGTCCTCTAGTTCTCATGTAATGGGAGAGAGTTAAATAGGAGCTCCCAACTGCTTTTTTTGTAGTATACAGTATTTATAAAAATATCTATCAGAACTCTTCTCCTTTCCAAACTACATACTCCTAGTCTTTTTTCATCTTGCCACATCTGGACCCCGCCCCCACCACAGCATGCCTCTAACTAATTTTGGTGCCCTCCACTGGACCTTTTCTGCTGTCTTTCTTAAGATGAGGGAACCATTGCAGAATGCGGTATTCAAGGTGAGGACTTACCATCGTTGTGTCATAGTATTTTTTTCATACTTCTCTCTATTCCCTACTTAGTACACACTAGCATCTTAGATTTTTTGAACACCTCTGTACACGAAGCCATCCACAATGATGCCTAGATCTTTTTCCTTAGAGGCTATCACTAATTCAGAACCTGCCAGTGTAAACAGATGGATTAAACTGTTCCTTTTCATGTACATTATCTCCCCATTATCTTGTGTCCACTGAATTTTGGTCTGCCTGTTATTTGTGAAGAAAGTGATTGCACCCAATACTAGGGTTTACTGCTTTGACTTTGTACCAGCAGTGTAACAAGAGACCTAATATATTTGTGTTACTTTCCGTTTACATCACTTACAAGTATATCGTCACATATATTTTTGTAAATAATCATTTACTCAGTTGTGTACCCTCTCACTACAGATATGCTGCCCTGATTTAAATGCCTTGAGGGATATCTGAAACATTCAGATAACTGGAGTTTCAAATTAATGAAATGGTTCTCTGTGAATTTTAGATGCGGTGGATATGTGAATCTTGGTTAACTGGGGTTTGAATGACCAGGGTTTAACTACATCTCTTTGAAACACAAATGGTTGTGTGATTTTTTTTAATTCAGTTGTTGCTTTGTTGTCCAATTAGCTAATTTTTCCTTAGCTCCTTCTGGAATTCTTCAAAATACATCTTAGCCATAACTAACCTAGTGATTTTGAGTCTTCAACATATTTTAGATCCCAGCCCATGTCTAGTTTTAGCTGCAAGTAAAGTTTTGGTAATAATGTCTTAGACTGTTAAGCTTTAGAAATTAGACAAGCAGCAAAGACCGTTCCTCCCACATGCGGGGAAACCCTCTTTTCAGGGCTCCCACCAAGGTCCTTCATGAGCTGAGAGATTCATCTAGTCTTCAGTCATATTCACTAGTTTTGTTTTTTCCTTTGATTTCCTTTGGAAGCTGCATCAAAGTCAGCTGGAGCTCCAGGAGGTTCGGCTGTCCTGTCGGCAGCTCCAGGGAAAGGTAGAAGAGCTTAGCGAGGAGAGAAGTCTCCAAAGTTTCAACACAACCAGCACATCCCTGCTATCTGAGATTGAGCAGAGCATGGAGGCAGAAGAACTGGAACAAGAGAGAGAGCAGGTATGATCATCCTTGCACACTGGGGAAGTGTATGAACCTTTGTAAATGTGCACCATATGAACGCACACAGCAGACTAGGAAAGCATAGCAGACTAGTGCAAACAGCAATGAATCACACCACACATTCCACAAAGCTGCTATTGATATCAGTTAAGAAACCCACAGTCACAGTCTATTGCAAACCACACCGTAGTCATCCAACACTTTTTTTTATCTGATATAGCACTGCATTAATACATGTGCACATGCTGGTGTGAACTTACCTAGGGGTACAAAACCACACCAGTTAGGAGAGAGAGAAAGGGCTGCACTGCTAACACATATTGTAAAGGTTTCAGAGTGGTAGCTGTGTTAGTCTGTATCAGCAAAAACAAGGAGGAGTCCTTGTGGCACCTTATAGACTAACAAATTTATTTGGGCATAAGCTTTCGTGGGCTAGAACCCACTTCATCAGATGCAGGAGCAGGTATAAATACATGAAAGGATGGGAGTTGCCTTACCAAGTGTGAGGTCAGTCTAACGAGACAATATTGTAAAGTACACTTAAAATCCATGTGCGCGTGCACACAGATGAAAAGAGCAAGGGCCACACAAGTCCTGGTTGTTCAAGGAGACAGTATGATCCAGTGGACATGGCACTGGGCTGTAAGTCAGGAAATCTATCTCAATTTCCCACGCTGACTCACCATGTAGCATTAGGCAAACCAAGTAACCTCTCTGTGTCAGTTTCCCTATATATGCAATGCAGGTAATGATACTTTGAGACCTCTAGATGAAAAGCACTATATAAGTACTTTTTGTTTTTCATTAATATTATATCTAGGATAGGGTGCATCAAAGGACTTTTCTAGCTAACAGGGCATGGTCACATCCTGGAAGTCTACAGGCAATAGAATCTCATGGGTCCCTGAAGCCACGGACTAATATAATGCTGTCTTGTTCCAGCTGAGACTGCAGCTCTGGGAGGCCTATTGCCAAGTCAGATATCTCTGCTCTCATCTCAGAGGAAATGACAGCGCAGACTCTGCAGTCTCCACAGACTCCTCCATGGATGAGTCTTCAGAAACCTCATCAGCCAAAGATGTCCCCGCTGGCAGTCTACGTGCCGGTCTCAATGAGCTGAAGAGGTTGATACAAAGTGTTCTAGATGGCACGGACTCCCCGGTAGGTAGCTGGACACAGAGAAGGATTTTTGGTGTCAGTGTTGGTGCTAGGCAAGGAAGAGTCTGGTATGGATGAGTTATTTTAGATCCTTAATTCTGTGGGCTTTCAGAATTCTTTTGTGGCTTTGAAGATGGGACATCAGGGTGCACAACCCATTTCCAGCAATCTCACATATCACAAGTAGGCCAGTATTTAGACATGCCAACCCAAGGGATTTAAGCTTATGACCTCAAAAGGTATCAAGGTTCTGTTCAGATACTTATCCAAATCTCTCCAGTCTGGAAATCACTCTGGAGAACTCATCAGGGTTTCATGCAAGAGTTCTAGTTAGTGTTAGTTTCAGCCAGCTTGAAAATATTGCAAACTTTCTCATGGTATTTTGGTTCTTTCACCATCATTTCTGATTAAAGTCTCCCAACCCTGTTTTAAACTGCAGTGATATAAAGAGATCAGCGAGAGTGAAAAGCAAGGTAAGAGTTATCATGAGAATTGGGGTCCTATAGAGTATAGACACAAACCCTCCTGTGATAAGCCACCAGAGGTGGCCCCTATGCATGGGAGAGAGAATCTCCTGCAGCAACATATCACGTATTTTTGCCTTGGAGTACTGAGGATAGAAGCAAAGCTCAGAAACTTAACATAATAGGTGATTGAATAGAATCATTCTGGAGGTGACCTGCAGATCCTCTCTTTGGAGAACTGGGACAACCTCCATGACAGAGTAAAGTAGTGGGGAAATGTGTAGCCTTTCACAAAGACTCAAAAGTCACATCTTGGCCCTCCATTTGCTTCATCCTCAAGACTTGTGTGTTCCCCACAAGGAAACAGCCAACCTGAAGGCAGCTCCATTCTGGAATGGCACCTCCAGAAATAAGCCAGCAGGCTATGTGTACCTGCAAACCTCAGACATGAATGGGAACCCTGACCCAACCAGTTTCAATGCCTGTAGGAGTTGGGATTGAATCATAAAAGGTTGAGAAAGAATACAAGATTGTATTTGTTCAAGGGAGAATGGAGATAACATATAAAGGCCTAAACATGAAAAGCTGGTTAGGAATAAGTGTATGAAGAGGTAATATCAGAGCTGGGTTGTAGTCAGAGATGCGGGTAGAGTATTACAGAGTGGGGAGCGTGTCTGTATCTCTTTCTGCTAAGGTAAGTAACCTGTGTGTGTTCTTTCTACCCAGGCTTAGGGGCTGTGTGTGTGTTCGTCTTAGTTGATGTATTTGTGACTGGCTGCTTTGTGAGCCCCCTGGACACTATAAATGTATGTGAACGTGTACTGTAACATCAGAGCTCTTGCAGAGTGACATTCCCACTTTGCTCGTACTTTCTTAGAGCTGGCCCCAAATCAGTACAAAATTAATGCAAACTGTAACGTATAAATGAAAGCTGAGCAAGATGTTTCTCTCTTGCTGCCAGAGTTCTCGGAGAAGTGATGATGATGCCTTAGAAGAACAGATCAGGCAAACAAGTGAGGACTCAAGGGCCCTGAGGGAGTTAATGGAGGGAGAAAGAGGGAAACTGAGGCAGAGCCTGGAGGAACTGCAGAGACTTCACAGCCAGGTGAGCAATCCATGCAGATTCCCTGGACCTTCTGAAATGCATGTTGCTTTGTAAGACAGGATTGTGGCACATTCCCACAAGGCGCTCTGCTTATTTGGAAGAGGTCATCTAGTCATATCCTGAGAAGACCTGTTGGCAACACCTTTCAGAGTCCTGTATGAGTCCATTTTTGCTAACACAATGTTCTTCAAGTATATCTCAGTGTGGATCCCTCTGTAGGTGTGCATGTGCCTCAGGCACATGCAAGATTGGAACTGGAGTGGCAGGATCCATGTATGCACCCTGTGCGGCCTCATCCGAGAGCATAAAGGTGGGATGGCTGCAACTTTGTCTTGATTCCCTCTTACTGGCCGTGGCAGCAAGACAGAACCCGGCAAGTATCCAACACACTAATTTTCAGCTCAACCTAAACACTTCTTCAAAGCCTTCCAGAACTGAGGAAAAGGAAGAGATCTCTCTCCCCAGAAGCATCCCCAGCCAAACCACTGATGCGTGAATACTAGGAAGAGACAGATCCAGGAGCTGAGCAATGTCAGTGCCTCATCTCACCACTAAATGGTCTTCACTCTTCGCTGCTAGATGAAGTGGTATCCAACGGCAACGGCACCTGCAAAGGATGACTAAAACATTCTAGGAGTTCCTTGTGAGGATTGCCGAGACTTTGGAGATCAAGTCACTGGTCCCATAGCCACCCCACTGAGTTCCACTCTTTGCCCTCTGCCTTGCTCTTCAGGGATCCTTCTCACGACAGCCAACTACTAACAGAAGTGGCCTCTTTCCTCTGTGGCTCCTAGATGAAGCGGGTTCCACCAGATCTTAAGGCAAGAGGCTTCTACTCCCAGTATTTCCTCATTCTGAAAAAGAAAGGGGGTCTTGGCCTATCCTAGATCTGAGGAAACTCAACAAATACATATGTTGTCTTTGGTTCAGCATGCCTCCATCATTCCTTCGTTCTACGCTTAAGACTGGCTCACAGCTCTCAACTTGTAGGATGCGTACTTCTTGTGGGACAGATGTATGGCTTATTCACAGTGGGGCCCAACCATTAAAAATGCAAGGTTCTGCCCTTTGGACTCTCCACAACACCAAGAATATTAACCAAATGCCTAGCAGTGGTGGGAGAGCATTTAAGGAGGTAGGGAATCCATGTCCACCAATTCCTGGATGACTGGCTGAGGCATGTTCCAACATGAGATTTCTAAGTCTTGGAATACTTCCTTTCCCTATTCTCTTAAATAGGACTCCTTATGAACTATGAGACATTGTTTCTCAAGCCACTGCAGATGAGTTCAGAGGAGCTTTAATTGACTCCAGATTGGCAAGAACCTACCTCAGACAGTGCATACGTGTCTGAGACTTTTAGACTACATGTCAGTGTCCATGCATATGCCACTTGCCAGACTTCACGTATAGCCCTTACAGTTGTGGCTGACATCTGTATACTTCCTGTCCAGACATCTCAGAAAGCTGTTCAGTGCCTCAGGTCATGCAAGAGTTCACTTGGTGGCTAGACCTAGTGAACATAAGAAAAGGGGTGCCATTTTCTGTCCTTTCCCTCCTGATAACACTTATTACGGACGCTTTAAGGACAAGCTGGGGCACCCACCTGAACCACCTGCAGATGCAAGGCACGTGGTCTTGGCATGACTTGATCCCCTGAATAATATCCAAGATCATGCAGAGTTAGGATTCAACTCTCCCAGGGTTCATCTTGCTGCAATATCTGCTTGTCGCACTCCAGTACACTCATAGCTGGTCTTCGCATGCCCTACAGTATCAAAATTCCTCAAAGGCCTCCCTTACAGGGCTTGCCTTCCAGTCAAAGACCCAACTCCCATCTGGGACCTCAATGCCTCCTTCTAAAGCTTGGATCCCCCCTTTGAATCACTGTCCGAGTGCTTTGATTACCACCTTAACATCATCTTTGGTGTGGCCATTATCTCAGCACAGAGAGTTAATGAACTCCGAGCCCTTATGGCCAGACTGCCTTACACACCCTTTCATAGGGACAAGGTGGTACTGATACTATATCCCAAGTTCATCCCTACGGTGGTCTCAGAATTCCACCTAAACCAATGGATTGCTTGACTAGCCTTCTTCCCAAAGCCACGCTCAGTGCCAGGAGAAAGGAAGAGCCTACTTAGATCTCTCTAGTGCGTTGTTCTATCTATTACCTCACCAGAAGCAAGGCTTTCAGGCCATATCCAGCACATCAAAAGGGTAAGCTATCTCATCACACGGGATCCACCTGCTAGCACATTGTTGGCAAGCATCTCCCTCCAGACATTAAAGCACACTTCTCCAGAATACAGCCGGCATCTTCCACCTGCTTCAGGAACATGGTGATCTCTGAAATCTATAAGGCTACACAGAGCAACCCACTAACTTCATGCACTTGATAAGGAAGCCTGGTCGGATGCCAAATTCAGGAGAGCGGTACTTCAATCATTGTTTGACTGATACAGTTAAAACCCTCACTCCCACCATTCAGGGAGGGTAGTGGTGGCCGGTCACCTACAGTGGGATCCACACTGACAACCTCAAAGAAGAAAGACTAAGTCACCATTCTATAGTAACTGTGGTTCTTCAGGATGCTGTTGTTGTCAGTGCCGATCCCACAACCCATCCTCTGTCACCGCTTTTCAGAATCCTCAGCAACACAGGAACTGAGAGGCGTCACAGCCACCCCACTCTTTGTGCCCCCATATGGGAGCATGAGGCAGCACAGCATGAATATGTTGCCCAGTGAACACTGCTATTAAAAAATAAATCCACTCTCTCACTGATCAGGCCCATGCACACATCTAGAGTGGGTCCACATTGACTACTCAAAGAACCACAGTTCCCACAGGGTAAGTAACCACATGGGAGAAACAATCAGAAAATCTTGTTTAATGCTAAAAAAAATTGCCGGGCAGGGGAATGACTGCTCCATTCTACTCCCACCAAGTGGTGTATTTTATGCTGTACACCCCTCTGTACATCCACAGCTATAGATATTATTACAGCACAGTGCCTTCTAACACACCTCTGGATATGTTTAACTGGCATATTTACAGGGCTTGCCATGCAGTGCAATCTGTGAGCAAAGAAACCAATCAATTCTTATAGACTGTCCCTTGCTGAAAGACTGTTCAAACCTCTGCTTGGAAGCTCATCTGCTTTAGATGGATGAAATAGCGTGGACTCCCCAGCCACCTGCTCTGAACTGTGTTCCGCTCCTATGGGGGGTGAGGGGGAGAACAACTAATGCAGTGTCTTACAGCTCATTTAGGACTTCTGACCACTGCCACTTGGAGGAAGGTATTGGGACTGTATAACCCTCCCCTTCCTGGGAATAAGCGTGGTGGCTTTCCCAATCAGGGCCAGTTGAACAAACACAAATGAGGAGCTGTATGAATGATTAATACACAGAAATATCTTCGAAGGGATCCCTAGTGCTTGTGTGGCAATCTCACAGGGAACAGCTCTTTCGTTCTTAGGAATATGCTAACACGGAGAAGATTCAAGTTAAAGCCAGAGCCTTTCCTAGAGATGCTCCCAGCAATACTTCAAACAAAGTATTGGGTAGCTTCTTGCAGTTAATTCCATTACAACCCACTACCTCACCTCTCAAAGCTGGGAGGTAATTGTCACACTCTGATCAGCATTGGTGAGGCCTCAGCTGGAGTACTGTATCCAGTTCTGGGTGCCACACAGTTCTGAGTGCCATGCTGCAAGAAAGATGTGGATAAAATGGGGGAGAATCCATAGGAGAGCAGCAAAAATGATAGGTAGGACAAGTAGTAATCAGCTTAATCTGCAGCCAGGGAAATGTAGGTCAGATATTAGGAAAAAATTCTAACTATAAGGGTAGTTAAGCTCTGGAATAGTCTTCCATGGGAGGTTTTGGAAATCCCCACCATTGGAAGTTTTTGAGAACAGGTCAGACAAACACTTGTCAGGGATGGTCTAAGTTTACTTGGTTCTGCCACAGCATACGGGGTGGACTAGATGACCTCTTGAGGTCCCTTTCAACCCTACATTTCTATGGTTCTGTATTTTTTACTTGGACACGGAGAGTCCAATGCTGTGTAGAACTTCAGCCTAGTGAACATATCTCACCCTCTCCTTCAGCCTCCCAGAAAGACTTGCCAGCCAGTACTGTATTTTAACCTGGCATCAGAACTCCATCTTCAAAAGCAGTTTCTCTGTGTACATTCATCTCCCACAATCGGTCCATGCCCAGAAGCAGATCCATGGCAGATACTTTTCTCCTGTCACTGGAAATATCGATGTGGTGGATAACTTCTTAGCTGTCTTCCCACCACCAGTGAGATTTAGAGAAGGGCAGTTTGTTGCATCTCAGAAAGATTTCCAAGGTGGTAGTGCAGTATGTTGGTAATGGAATTCCTGCATATAGCAGACCTAGACACCAAATACCTATGGAGGTTTGCAGAGCTGTGATAGAGTGAGTCCCTCATGATTTCATAAGCTATTAATTCACTTTGGACTGGGATAAAGGGTAAGTAGATTCTCAGATTATTAAATATTTTACATGTATTTTAAAGTCTAATTAAAATTCTGATGAGTGCCAGTAACCTTAGAGCTGAGTGGCCTTTTTCACATCATCACTCTTGCATAGGTTTGTTTTTAACGGCTCACTACTTCTAAAGAAAAGACAGTCAGGAAAATGAGTTTTTTTATTTTTTTTTAGTTTTTTAAACTTATTGAGGTGGGGTGGGAGGCACTTGAAAATTTATGAACCCAAGTGATGTCAAGGAAAGATCAGAGACCAGAGTGCAGACTGAAAGGACATTGGATCAATAGAGGACTGTCTCTTGGTGAGGAAGTAACATTTTGACAGTGAACCTTCAGTGGCTGTAATGTAGCTGAGATAGCGGGATCACAACTCATCTCCTTTATGGTGGATCATAGGGGCTGCAGTGGAGCCTTTAAAATGGCCTTTAACATTATCCATGGTGATCATTAAATGGAATGGAATGGAGTCATTGCCATCTGATGGCTGTTTGGCAGCCCATGACAAGTGAGTTGGCAAAGCTTAGGCCTTGCAGGTAGGAGCCACCACTTCAGTTATCACCATTGTTGGCAGCCTCTGTAAAGGTCAAGGTTTGATGGGCCCGGAGACTGGAAACTCTCACCCTTACAAGGTGGTTCATTCAGATGAGAGCTGAGGCACATGTCCAGTGGTAGCCAGTCACTGCTCATGCTAAGTGCTCTGATTAGAGGACTTCTCTCTTCAAGGCTGCCAGTCGGGCACCTTCCACCAGTACTAATTATTACCCTGAGAGGAGAAATGTTTGTCAGTGCTCTTCCTGTTCCTGACAGGTGACGCTGCTGAGTGTGGAGATGACTGCGCTGAAAGAAGAAAGGGACAGGCTCCGAGGGTCAGCTGAAGATAAGGAGACAAATGAACAGCTTCTGAAGGCCATCAGGGATCGAGATGAGGCCATTGCCAAGTAACTAGAATTCTATTGAAAAACAGAGATGGGTTTGGGTTGTGGTCTCAGAATTTACCCATCAGTTTGTTCAAAGCAGACACTTTGGGGGCAGCTTTCTTGCCAGGCTGCTGCCAGTAAAGTGATAGATCTTCCCACTTCTGAGTGCTGAGGAGTCCTGCTAAGTGCCTGTGACAGGGGTCCTGATCCCGGGAAGTTGCTGGAACCAGCAGTTCTGCTCTCATTTAAAAGAAACTCCATACAGTCTATTTTTAGCAACTCTGGGGGACAGATCTTTTCATCAAGCCAAGGGATGGCTATTGCCCCATTTGGGAAGGGAATACAAATATTGGAACTGGTCCCTTCCTCCTCCTCCTATTTTCTTTTGCTCTTCTAGCCTCCCTTCCAGTTCCTCTGCGTATCTCTGCTACTGCACCTTCTCTAACCTGTTCCATAGCTCTTCCAGCCCCCCTCTTCCATTTTGCTCTGGTGCCTCTGTGAATCTCTGTTATTGCAATCCTCTGGTCCTTCAATTATGCTTCTCTATCCTGTTCCTCTGCCCTTAGCCTCTGTGCTCCACCTTCCCTCTGCTCTCCCTTTCTCCTGCTTTACTTTCTCTGTGCAACCCTCTTACCACATCCCTCTGTCCTTCCCCTCCCATGACTTCGATCCAGTCTTTATGCCACATTTTTTCATTTTTTTACCTTCCCAGTCTGCCCCTTCCCTCCCCATCGTTGCGGGCTCAGTTTTAGGCAGCCTGAGGAGGAACATGAAGTGCAGGACACCAGGCTCTGGAGGAAGGGGAGAAGGGCAAAAGCACTTATATTCTGCTTACTCTAGATCAGAGGAGACTCTCTGACCTCCGGTGAAGTGAGACAGGACAGAACACAATGCAGCCCACTTCCTTACAGCAACGCCTAATCCTTGCTGGGTTGGCAAGAGGAGCAGAGCACATCAAATCATGCATGCATATGAGGAGGGAGGGCAGATAAGCAGGCATACACAACGGCTCAATTTTTTTTTTTAATTACATGATCTGTCAAGTGTTCTTTACAGTGTCCCAAAAGGTACCAAATCCCTTCAGAATGCCATTGTAACAGCTCCATCTGTTGGCAGAAGTAGGGAATATCCCTGCTACTGATGTTTGGTGCAAAAGGCTTGCTTTGACATTTAATAGCAGTATGGGTTGCCAGTTCTGCTGTCTCTATGGCAACTATGCCACTCGGGGGATACATAAATTCCACTGTTAATATCTAGCAGTGATGGGCTGTTTTACAATAGAAGCATATTTTTCTGAAACACTCAGACCTGGGGCCTTTCACTGGAGATCTGCAGATTTTTTGCTGTTCAGGTGACCTTAGTAGTTCACGTGGGACAAGCCATTAATATTTATGGTTTGTGGAACTGGGTGTGTGACCTATTACTGGAGAGAGGGTATACAGTGACTGTGACTGATTGCAGACAAGGGAAGGGTGGGATGGTGCTTTAGGTAAGAGTGTTTGTGCGCGCACAGACAGATATAAAAAACAGTAAAAGGCACATCCCAAGCACCAGGGTGACATCCCCTGCCAAACTGCAAAACCCTGCTCCAAAGACTGGAGGTATTGGACCGTCTCAGAGGAGCAGTTGCAAGATTATTATTAACATGGGCAAAATGTATTTCCCTCCTATCTCAAGCCATTTTTGCTGAAACTTTCCAAAACAATTCAGCCTCAGGCAGACACCCCGCATGGAAAATTTCAGCCTGAACAGTTAATTTGGCAAAGTTATAAGCAACTGAGAACAGTGTTTTAATGAGAGGTGTTGAGCATCATTAAACGTAGGCGGTGCAACTAGCTCTGCCTATAACATAAAAACTAATTCCTAGACCACTCTTCTGCAGAAAAGCAGGGGAAAGTTGTTATTGCAGGGTAGCGGATGAATCAGATATGGTTAATACAAATATCAGAACAAACTTGCAGCTAAAATTAGCAGCCAGGATATTCCCTACCAGTTTATATTATTTCTTGAGCATATGAGGCACAGGAAATGGTTGAATAAAGACTTACAAGTGTAAATTGTTTGGGCAGGGTCTTAACAGTGGAAGCCTACACAACAATTTATCAGAGTATGTCCCGCTTTCCATCCCCCCTCTACAGAGAAGTATTCTCCATATGATAAGGGCTCTGCTCACCTGGTGGCAGGATACATCTCCTTTTCATTGTCCCAGTAGAAGCTGGAGCTAGTCACCCACTCAATATTCAGAGTCCTTTGGCAGATCTGATCTCAGGTTCCATATCCTGATTTTGCTCAATGGAAATCAGTGAACACCGGTGAGGTGGTTTTGAAGACCTGCAGGAATTGATCTAGATAAAATTGAATTGTGCTCTGAGATTGTCCATGTCTCTCTTTTTCCCCCCAGGAAGAATGCCGTGGAAATGGAACTAGCCAAGTGCAAGATCGACATGATGTCTCTGAACAGTCAGCTGCTGGATGCTATTCAACAGAAACTGAACCTCTCACAGCAGCTTGAGGCATGGCAGGTAGGTGATGCCCAACATCGGTGCAAAGTGGAGCATTGGTGGGAAGCACTTACAGATCATGGGCTCAAGGCAAGGGGTATACTGGTTGAGGAAGGGAAAGTTCCACAGGTTGACTCCTTCTTGTCTGTAAGCTCATATCACACATGAAGCTGGAATATATCTGGAATACAAAAGTTGTTGTTTCTCAAGTAATAAAACACTAGTGTGAAGGGCACAAGCCACAGAGAGCCCCAGGGTTAAAGCAGGGGAGTGATCTCTGGACTTGGACCCTTGCAGACAGTGTACTATAAAGAAAAAACTATTTAATATGGGGACAGAGCAACTAAAGGAACCAACTGTAATTTCACAGCTGCACATAGCCCTGGTGACAGGGACACCTCCTTTTCAAAACTCAGCTCCTTCTTTCTAACAGCTGCGACCTGGCTCAGTCTCTGGGATGTGGACGTGGAAAAGTTTTGCTGTGGCGGGACAAAGGTTCCTTTCTCTAGATTTCCTATGTCCATAGATCAGAGACATTGACCATCTCAGATCAGATTACTATCCGAGTAACATACTGACTGAAGACACCCACATGTAGCAGCACTAAATCTTCTAAAAACTTCAGTCAGTCTCCTGTGCCTCCTTTTCAGATAGGGAACAGAGGCAATGAAGCCATTACTTATCATTTGGGCTCTACCATTTCAGGACACAGATGTAAATGCTTTCTTTTTCATCAGAAAATCTAGCTAGATGGAAAGGTGAAAACTCAGTCCCACTCCAAATTATGGGTAAAATGGCTAACCTGGGTTCTTCCAGTTTGGGAGCCACTAGCACCAAAGTCACACAAAGCCAGAGATCGCTTGAGAGAAATAAGATACAGTAGTTATTTGGACAAATAATATGGAGGGAGGGATGTGTGAAAAAAGATACAAACAAATGGAAGGAGAGACAAAGCTCAAGGCAGAGATTGATGGATCCCTGGTTTGTTGTAGGTTGTTACAGAACTAGTACGATGATGACTGCACTGACTATCCAACCTGACCAGTAGAAACCTCTCCCATGCAACCTTTCTCCTATTTCAACTCCATTGTGTTCTCGTTTCTCTTTTTTCTCCTGCTTACAGTTTGCTTCCTCAGGGCTTTTTACTATCTGGCTCCTTTGGTTTCTGATCTAGTGGCCTTTCTCAGTTCCCGTACCAACAGCTTTTGTCGTACACCCCTCCTGCCTTTGAGGTGAGCTCCCACGCTCCATCCCACCCACCTCATTCACTCTCCCATCACATCCAAGTCCAGTGGTGTTTCATTCTCTGCTGAAGGAAAGTGTGTCTCACAGACTACACTAGCCTCTGTTCCATTCACTACTTTCATTACACATGGCGTCCTCCATGATCATTTCCACACAGTGCAAGGTGCCCATTGGAATCCACTGTCTGTCTCCTATAGCTGTTTCCTTTTAACACCGGTTTTCCTCTCCAAAGCTAGGGTATGATTATCCACTGAAGCTAGTGGGAGTCTTGTCATTGGCTTTAACAGGAGCAAGAACAGGTCTATAAAGGTAAAATTCTACCTTCACTTACACCTGCACAACCCATTGACTTCAGTGAGGTTGCACAGGTAAACTGATGACAAATGTCTCTTGGCATGTGCACAAATCTTATTAAACAGGTGAAATGAGCTGTTCCTTTCTGAGGATGTGAACAGCTCTATGAATGGAAAGGGTCTATTTTCGTGAAGCTAATAGAGTCTGTCCAGGAAATAGTCTTTTCTGAATAGTATGTTGTCATTTGTCCAATCCTGACGTCCTTTTGCTTTGAAAACTTCACTGAGTTTGATGTGTGTTAGGACAACTGGCTGTGAACAAGAAAACATAGCAGGTAATTACCATTTTAAATAATCAGAATTATTGTAACTCCTGGTGTAACTTCATTGATTTCAGGAGTTACAGCAGGCATGAATTTGGCCTATAAAACTGAGTTAATTTTGTAGAATAATAATGAACGAGAACAAACAGCCTTTTGAAAAACTTTGTAAAGCCAAAACATTGCTTCATGGTAGGGGTTTTAAAGTTAAAGCAAAACCTTTTTACATCGTAGGGCCAACTTTGCTCTTGGTTATGCCAGAGTCAACCCAGAACTGCTCCATAGAGACTTACAGTAGTGTAACTGAGCACAATTTGGCCCTTAGCGTGTAAAACTTTTTGGCAAGAAAAGCCATTGCAGGCATTGCCCTCTCTCTTCCTGATCAGAACATCTAGAACTAGCTTTCCAAGCCACTACAACACTTGCCCATCTGACATTGAAGCAGTCATTTGGGAAGCCAATCCAAAGTTAGTGACAGCTGGGCAAGGACTCAACCTTTAAAGCCATAACACGACCCACTCAGGCTGTGTCTACACTACAAAGCTTATGCCGCCATAGCAATGTTGACAGCCCCTTAGTGTAGACACAACCGACACCAACAGGGGTTTTTCTGCCAGTGTAGGAACATGACCTCTCCAAACAACATTACGTGTGCTCTCAGAAGTCCTCTTCTGTTGGCATAGCTGTGGCTACACTGGGAGTTTAGTCAGCATTCACAGCTCTGCAGATATAAATTTTGAAGTGTAGACCAAGCCTGAGAATGAAGGAAACTGCTTTTCTCTCCTTCTAGGCTGAGAACACACATCACACTCCTCCAATTGCATACACAAAATTTAGAAGATACATTAAAAAAATCCCAAATTTAGTTAGTTTAAAAAAAAATTCCTATTCCATGGATGTTACCAGGGAATCTTGCCTAGATGGGATGACACAGTAGATAACTTACCTCTGTTTTTAGTAGTGGAGGATGCTGCATTGATAGCTCTTGCAACTGAAAACTTCTGGCTATTCACAGAGCAGGTAGCACAGGCTTGGATAGAGCAAACTCCTGGACGCTGCCCGATCAGTGCATCCCAATCCTGCCCTAGAGGGATCCTCTCTAGGGTTGAAGGGAGTTCAGTCTCCGTGATCCATTCAGTCCTTGTCATCTCTAAAATGGTCAAGGTGGTGGTTGGTTTAGCGCTGGGGTATCTACCCAGTAAAGCCTGGACGGAGACTTACTTTACACGGACCACCAAACGGGCTCTAGATGAGAACAGCTACTGACCTGGGAGTAAAAAAAATTGCTGCTTTTCACTGAGAACTGAGACGCCCCCTAGGTACAGACCCAAACTCACAAAGACTAAACCCCTTAGGGCTTGTCTACATTGGCACTTTACAGCACTGCAACTTTCTCGCTCAGGGGTGTGAAAAAACACCCTCCTGAGCACTGCAAGTTTCAGCGCTGTAAAGTGCCAGTGTAGACAGTGGGAGCTGTGCCCCTTGTGGAGGTTGGCCGTGACTACACAGCCATGTTAAAGCTGAAGACATGCCCTATATCAAGTGAACTTAAACTCCGCACACTAGTGGATAGGAATCTTTCAAAAGCTACATGGAAAAACTGGACTATTCAAGGTGTCCCTGCCTCTGGTAAGGACCATGAGCCCATTCTCCCATTGTGCAGTCATTTAAATTGGTGCAAAGCGAATATTAAGCTCCACCACCCCTGTGAGTGGAGATTTCCAATTGGGTAGCGTTTTGTACCCACTCTGCATGCATGTGACTTCAAAAAGTGGAAGGCAGTGGGACTCTGACCTCGTATGCCCACACTAGAAATTCTTGCCGCTAATAGCTAAAAATGCGTTCAGTCTCATTCGCATACCTAGAAGAGTAATTGAAATAAAAATTGTTTTTTTTAATTTGTAGTCTTATCTTTTGACTGCTGACAGTCCAACAGATATCAAAGGCTGCAGATAAGGCTTATATGGACATCCCTGGTTTCTACTGGAACTTGGACTGATGTTGTCAACCACTCTTAGTTACCATGTGTAGTACTTTGCTAAATTGTAGTTTTATAAACAGGCATTTGCTCTTTTATATTTTATAGTATATAATGTCAAACAGCAGAAATATAGCGGGACCAATCCTGCTCCCATTGACTTTAATGGCAGCAGAATGCGGCCCACTACAGAAGGTTATATCAGAAATGGAACTCCACATTTTAAAAAAATATATATTCCTATACTGCAGTAAGTTTTTGCCAAGCCGCCTGATTTACTGAAAGATTTTAAAAAAAGTCATTTATGTCTGATAACCATCTAATATAAATGAAGTTTAAGTATTGGGAGGGGGTTGGGGTTTTTTCCTCCAAGACCCCAAGTATTTTTAGAAAATTAAATTAACTCTCCCACTACTCTAGCTGTGTTTAATTCATAATTGTATCTTGGTGCTGGTGAGGGGTCCAAACTACATGTTTGCTCTCGTAGTCTCCATTTTAATCAATGGCCCTCAACAAAAATAGCCATATGTCATAGCTTCCTAGTGCTGGGGATAGCTTATTTACGGTATGTGCATTTATACAGACACATGCATGCAATCAAGGTAAACCATTCTCATCTCAGTTTGGGGATGGAAACAGCAGATCTTAGTGGAATTAAACGCTCCAGTTGGTCTTTTATTCATACATCTCTGCACGGGAGAGCCCAGGACCTGCCACTGAACACATATCATGGGAAAATATGACATTGGTGAGAATAAGTGCCATTTCTTACTCTATGGGTCACTAGATATTGTCACTGATTTTACCCGTGCCTACCATTATCTGAATAAGGAGCAGCAGTGGTGCCCCCAAAAGCAAATGGGGAAAAATTTAGATAATGAAAGGGGCTTTTGTGTTGCTTATTCAAATAGAGATGCAACAGCTTCCCTTTAACTTTCACTATTAAATAAGACATGCCTGGCTGTTGGCAAGCTGCATGAAACCCCAGTAGAGTAGGAGAAGCCCACAACACCTGGGCTGAAAGAAAGCCGGGGCCTGATTCTCTGGTGCCTTGCACCGTGTGAAGGCTTTTACTCCCCTGCAAGCTGGCGCTGAAATGTTACAGCTGGCAGGAGGGAGAGCAAAACTCTGCTAGAGTAGCATGTTACAGCCACTTTGCACAGATGTAAGTGACTCCACTAGGTGAAAGGCAGCAAAGAATCAGCCTCATGAGCTCTAAGACATCCAAATGCAGCTGTCCAACAATGCTGTGGTGAACAACTGTCACGACTGCACTAGGCAAATGCCATTAATCATCTGTACATGAGAGCTAGTCAATGGAATAGATTGTCTGGATAATAGGGAGTCTAACTAGGTTTGCTGGTCAGCTTTGATAAATGCGTGTGCTTTCCCTGGGGCTTGTCTCTAGCAGTGGGATATTGTCCTGGCGCAGTGTTCTAGTCCATAGACATCACGCCCCAAACGATACATCTTCTTTGTAACAGTGTACTCTAAAAATGGAGGCTCCCGCTCAGCCAATCAGAATACACAAGCACTGTCAAATTATCTCTGTATTCTCTGGTTTACTGAATGAAACTGATACATCACCGCTCCCTTCACCCAGTTTCTCCACTCCCTCCATCCCTGTGTATCCCTTGCTGCAAACTACTAGGAGCCACAGATTCCTGACTTCTAATGCCAGCGCAGACATGGCCTCTCTGTGAGAGCCTGGGCAAGTCACTGAACTTCTAACCTCTGACCTACCGTATTGTCTAGTCAGCGACCTCAAGATGTAAAGTCTCCTGGGACAGACTTTTAAAGGGCTCTTTAGCCAGCTGCCCTATTTTTATCCTTTGCGCTGCATTATATATAATGGTACCCCCCAGTTAAAGGAGGGCACAGATCTGCCAGTGAGATGGCTAAGTGCCTTTCTCATCTGCTCGGGGGAAGATGCCCTTTGAAAAGCTGGGTATATAAACCTAAAGTATGTTAAGGTGCTGGAGTCTGTTTTAGTTAATACTGAAGTTCATCTTGACCCCTTTGCCCTTCACTTTCTTCCATCACAGCCTCCTTTTTTTCAGCCCTAATTTAAAAAAATATGAACTCTGCAGTCTAACCTTGCTTCAGGCCCCCTAACAGCCCTGTCACTCTTCCTGCTACTTCCAGCTCACTGCATCTGCTTCCTAAAGAGCGCAGATAACAGGGCTGGGCTTTGGGTAAGTACATCACAAGGGATATCAGTCCATCCACCTCCAGATATTGGGTGAATAGACCACAAGGGGCAATCCTCCCCCTTCTCCCACACACCAGGAGCTAGCATTGCAGATTCCCAGGTGTGTTGTTTTGTGTGTTGGTTGGAAGTTGATCATCTGCCTCTAAACCCATCAGATATGTAGGGCAGAGGCAACCTAGTGGACTAACTGGAACTGCAGCGGGTTCGTGTACGGCACATCCTAGGTTAATTTATATTTCTAAAACTGGCCTGAAAAGAGTTAGGAAGAGGTGGCGGGGGAATATTTTGGGGTCAGAAGGAATTTAAAATGAACATTGCTATATTACATGAACTAGAATAGTTAGAAAGGCAGGTATTTTCCCTCCTGAAAACAAGCTAATCGCTTCAGGCTAAATTATTGAACGTACCCACTCCTGCTTACCTAGCAGGCAACCAACTAGATCACCTTGTAAAGTGGGACATCACCGCCTATTATCCTGGAAATAATGGGCTTATTTTAAGACACTGTAAAAGTGAATGGCGCCCTAAGTGTCTGCAGGCTGTTTACCTGAGTCTGAGGAGCCCAGTGCCTTCACTGAATCACTGACCACGTTACACATCTCCGGAGCCATGAACTGCCTGAACATCCCAAATCAGAGCTGGCACTTGCACCTGCTGTGATGGTGGGTGATGGAGCATGTGCCATCTGTGTCCACTGGCATTTGATGGTCGCCCATAGCAACCAACCCCCATTAGAGTGTTATGCTGCATAGAATGTGTGTGGGTTGGAAATTGTCATCTTCTGGATTTACGCAACCCTGAGTCTGACTAGTGCCGAATCTTTGTTAAACTATGTAGCCATCTGGCTAATAAGTCATTCTGCATAATCAGACCCCACCACTCAGTGGGCTTCCTCTAAACAGTAGGCTTTGAGGGCCGTGAGGTCGTCAGCCGCCACATTACCTCATTCCGGGATTAACCCAGCAGAGCCTGAATTCAGGTGTGTCGCAAAAATAGGACTTTTAGCGTGAGGACGCCTAATGCTGCCTGCTGCTGGCAGAGACCATCAGACAGCAGGCTGGAGTGAGAGCAGCTATCAGAAGACAGAGCCCCCGATGCCTGGACACAGTAGGCTGAACAGAGGCCAGATGTGAAAGCTCAACCCTGACTGTCCTGGCTTTTCAGACCGTCATTCCCATGAGTGATGGGTAGCTGTTTGTGTTTGGTTTTGAATTCTGAAGGATGTGGGGGCTGAGTCAGCTGATGTGCAGTAGGAGACAGGCATGAACAGAATATTTGCTCTGAGATTGGCAGGCCACATCACCACACAGCCTCCATTTCCCCAGCCGTGAACTGGGGATTCTGATTGCACCTGCCTCCAGCAGGGTGTCTATCTGAGGAACTAGTGTTTGTTCGAAGAGCTGTGCATCAGAAGTGCTGTGTATTTGTAGTGCTGTGTTTAACTAGTCAGAGCCTCAAGTTCTATTGACCCCCGTGGACATTGCAAGGGTGAGCAACCCCTTTGAGAGGCAAGGAGCCTCAGCCAGTTGGGCGGATTTGACATACTTAAAATTTCAAACAAGATAATTCTGATCCTGTTTTGTTGTAAAACATGTACAAGATGGCCTCCTGCTTGTATACGACATTAGGGCCAATTGCAGCAGAACTGGGTTTGGGGTTATTAAACTTACGATTTCCCTGTTGTCATGTCATGTCTTGCTGGATGATGTCAGAGTTGGCGGTTGACTTGAATCCTTTTGCATATGGCAGTCCTGTTGGCTACAATGCTGTGAACGTTACTTGGGGGAAGGAAGGTTTCTTATCCTTTAAAAGTGCTGGATGATCCAGTGGCGAATTATGATCTCCTGCTGATCAGGCAGCTGCAGATGGTCTGTGCCATGTTATTTGAAAACTGATCGGAAAGAAAGACACCGTAATACTCCTCACTAAATTGTACTAATGCCGCATAACTCATCCATAGCACAACCCAGGACAGTAGTTTCTCTTTGATTATGAATAGAAGCCTTACCTCCTTAGTTCCCTCTTGAAGAGGTTCTCATGTGTGTGGCCACCCTCACCTTCTCTCTGCCATCTGGCCTGCCTACTCTTCAGTACAGAGCTACTCTAGGTTCAGTACTACAGTCCTGTCCCTTCCTGGCCTCTGCTTCAGTCACATGCCTCATCTGTGCGGCTTCCTGGACAGAGAGAGGGGAGATGGCAGCAAGCCAGCTCTGAAAAGACTAGCCAGGGACCTGGGAGAAGGGTACCAGAAGCGATGCTCCATTTCACAGGCATCAGCAAAAACCTTGGAAAACAGCCACCCCTTAAACTATATTAAACTGTGAATGGCCTGATTTCCATTTGAATAATGGTGGGGCGTTGTCTCTTTAAGGGCCTGGTGTTTGAGGAGTGATGCTGATGAAGGCCCGTGCTGTGTGGCTAAATGAGGTCCTTGTACCCTTCCTCCTTTCATCATGGCCATTCTATAATCCCATTTTAGCCATGTCCATGAGTAAACTCTGCTGACACGCTGGCTGTGCTTCTGACTGAACATCCTTTTCCCCTTCTGTTACAGGACGACATGCACAGGGTCATTGACCAGCAGCTGATGGACAAACATCTGAAGGAATGGAGCCAGCCTGCTTATTCCTTCTCCAATGGCTACAGAGCAAAGCGGTCTGCAAGACCCTCCCCCGTGTTCAGGCCGGAGCAGCAGGGGGATGAGCCCATTGGGGCAGAAAGGAACCGTCTCTTTTCCTTTTTCAAGAAAAATTAATGTGAAAGGAGAAATCTTTCCAATGATTCCTGCTTAGAGCTGAGAAGCTGGGGGCAACTGTCCAGCTTCCTAATGGACCCGAATCTGATCCAAAAGGAAAAACCCAAAGGGTGAAGGAGTTAACCCTTGAGACTGCACTATTTACAATCCACCTGGTCTGAACAAAAAGTTTACATGAACTGGAGATTTGCAGTTTGACAATGTGATACCAACTGAGAGCAACTTTTCTTATTCCTTAAGCAAAGTGATAAACTTCAGGGTACGTTTTAGGCGCTTTGACACAGGCCACTCAGTTTCTGCTATGAAGAATAATCCAATTGTCTTAAACTCATTCTCTCATGCTGGAGAAGGAAATAAGCAACCCCAGGACAAGGCAATACAGGGGACTGACTACTAGTGTCACAGTAAGAGTAGGGGTAAGTTGTGGCCTTCATACAACCTCCAGTCCTGGCAGCTGGGCTGTCCTGCAGATCACACAGGCTGTAGTTGCACTGGTCCTGGGAACGTAACATGTTTACATGGCTGTAGCTTACTCTGTGGGGGAAGTCCTTATTGTCCTCTGCTTACGACTGGAAGTCTTTGTTCCCCCGGTGCTCTCCATAGCTACTCATACCGCATCAGGAATCCAGATCCCTTCCAGCTCAGTACCGTTATAAATCTGCTAATGCTAGGAGGTGAATATAGGTCCCCGTTGGTCAGTTTCAGACCCCGGAATATTGAGGATTTGATCCTCGGGGAGCCTGAGCACAACAACTCAACTTGCAGGGAATGGGAGTTGTGAATGTTCAGTGCTCCTCAGGTACCGACTCTTCCCTTCGCCTAGCTGTGGAAGTTCAGTGTAGCTCAGCCTTAGGGCCAAAGGCCTTGTGCATCTTCCTCGTGAAATCAATAGCCAAAAATCTAAGTCGCTTCAATGGGACTAAGGACTGGGCTCCGATGACCTGCCATCTCGAAGTCCTGAGCACCTAAAACGGATGGATTTTAATAGAAATGGGTTGTTGTGTGTCTGAAAATCAGGTCCTAGGTGTAGCTCTTCCACTGCTCAGCATTGCTGCAGTAGCTTTAGTTATAGGGCTGATCTTCAGGGCCAACCCATAGCTCCTGTGTATATGTTTTCTGCTACTCAGGCCTTGATGGTAGAAGGTCGGATCCCCTTATGCTCAGTGTGGTGGTAGACCCCTCCCCTTGGGGTGAGGAGTATGGACATGCTGCTGCTCTACATATACGCACACACTTTGGTGCTAGAAGTCCTGCAGTACGTATGAGATTATTAGTAGGGTTGGTACCTTCTGCAGGCCATATTACTACCACTTAGAGCTCTTCCTTTACAACTACTTTACCACCAATAAAATAAGCATTTCCCCTTTAGAGAAAGCGGCCGCTGGCATGTTTAAGCAACAGCCTGTTCTAGAAGGGTTTTATGCTGCTGTCACCTTTTCATTTCCCAACTGCCAGTCTCCTACAGTCCTCTCCAAGCTGCATACCCAGCACATGTGTGGGTGAGGAGGGGAAACCTATAGCCATGATGTAGTGTATATATGCCATCCTAAGGAAAGGGGCTTAAGTTATGCAATGAAGATGCAGTGATAAGAAAGGTGCCTTTTGTTGCATGTTTGCTGGGAGAGTGGACGTGAGTCACAGCTGTGTAGGCCAGTAATTGAAATTCACAAGTCTCTTCATTTAAGGAAGGAGCAAGTCCTTAAACTCTTTGCAATATCTTTTTCAGGGGGAAGGTTGATAGCTGTTGGGAAAGGAAAGCAAGCGTATTTCGAGCTGACAGTTGGGATATAGTTCTCTTGGACTTAAAGTGCAACTCCATCTGGGCATGGGAGCTATTCAGCCCACAAAATGTGCAGAACAGAGCTTGTGAACCAGGGACCAGGTCAGAGGAAACTGTCCTTGTGCTGAGCTGCTGTTGCTCAACTGCAACAAAACTACCTTAACACCAGATACATAAAGCAGTGTCTCAGGACAATCTCGCAGCAAGACGTTCCCAAAATGTCACGTCGTTAATGCTGTGCTTTAAGTGTCCTAAATGTTTAGTCGTCCCTTAAACCAGTAGTGGGAAACCTGCGGCCCGTGGGCGGTCTGTCAGGGTAATCCACTGGCGGTCCGCGAGACAGTTTGTTTACATTGACCGTCCACAGGCACGGCCGCCCGCAGCTCCCAGTGGCCGCGGTTTGCCGTTCCCGACCAACGGGCACTGTGGGAAGCAGCAGCCAGCATGTCCCTGCAGCCCGCAACGTTTCCCACAGCTCCCATTGGCCAGGAACAGCAAACCACGGCCACTGGGAGCTGTGGGCGGCCGTGCCTGCCGACAGTGAATGTAAACAAACCTACAGGCCACAGGTTGCCCACCACTGCCTCAAACTGTCATTGAGCACTCACCATCAAAGACAGCACAGCTGATAGGAGCCTGGAATTAATCCACTATAAGGGGTTCAACATGCCAGCGCCCCTCCCCTGAGGGCAGCTGACACTTACAAACCTATTGGAAAAGGTCACGGGGAGGGAGAACGCTAACTGGAGGAAGCCCAGCAGCCCAGCAGAGTAGATTCCGTATCCCAGGCAAGCATCAGCATACAGGGATTATACTGCACAGGAGTTGGATCTGCAGCAGTCAACGCCAGTACAAAATATTTTCACCCGACAGTACTTAAGGGGTAGTTCCAGGCAATATGGCAGGGATGAGACTTGCCCCTGGTACAACAGTTGCACAGCTCAAGGATGGAGGCTGCACATTTCACACAACTGCACGACAATTACAAAGCAATCTCACTGCCGCTGTGGGAAAACAAGCAAATTTTTTTGCTAGCTAAGGGGAAGCTCCCTTTAGCAAAGTCTACAGCTGGGACCTACTGTTATATATGAGATTCGAGCATAGTACAGAAAATAAATACAAATAAATGTAGATGCAAGTCAAGTCACTAGCACTTTACTATCTTAACACACACTTAGATCAGCAAGGTACCATTCAACAAGAAAATGAGATCAATTTAAGAAAAGAAACTAAGGAGTGAAGTCTATGGCACAATTTGTGCAGAGCAGCAATAAAGTGGGCTTACAGGCAACAGTGCATGCACAAGGACTTCAGGTGATGTGTGTGGGCCTTACCCTATCTAGGATTGATGGTGGATTCTGGACATAGAGCAAACCCTCTTTACCATTCCTACTTCAACCACTGCAAAGCAAATTGTTTTAACCAAAAGCTTAGAGGTACAAGGGACGTGCCTGGGTAAGACAGTGAAGTGACAGTCCCCATAGACTGAAAGTGAAAAAGCACACAGCAGGGACAAACTGAAAGAATGTATCTATAGATATGTACATACCACAGTGCTGTAATTTTTGTACGTAGAAGTAATGTAAATAAGTGTATGGTTTTTATAAGATACGTATTATATAAATCTATAAAGGCATATTTTTAGTAAAAACAATGCTCCACAGCTTCTTTTGTAAATAGTTCTCTTCAGAATAAAATGGATCATTTCTACAGTACTGTCTCTGGGCTTTGATCCCTGATTATTCTGCGACCCTAGAGAGCCACCTCACCCTGACTGCATACTCGGTACCTCTCACAATCTCAAGCAATTCAGCCACGTGCACACTTCCAGGTGAATAGGGCAGAGAAGCAGTGGTAACCCATCTATTTGGAGTATTCACACCTTCAGCTGCCTGGGAACCTAAGGGAAGGTCAACACTTAAAACGGTGCATTGGCGCAGTTGCAGTGCTTAAGACGCTCCTAGCCTGACGGGAGAGCTTCTCCCATCAGCACAGTTAATCCACCTCCCCGAGGAGCGGTAGCAATGTCAACGGGAGAAGCTCTCTCGTCAATGTAACACTGTCTACACGGGGAGAAACTAAATACCAAGGGCAACAAGTACAGCCATGGCCATGAGTCACTACAGGGGGCGGGGGGAGAGGGAAATGGACAGTAACTGGAGGCAGACCCACAATGTAAAAAATTGCAGTGGGGGTGGGGAGGGAAATCAGCCTCTTATTTTATTAATTAATATTTGTCCTCTCCTGCCTCTAACAAAGAGCTCCAAACTCTGCTGGAGTCTCCAGCTCTACCCTGTGTAATTGCAAATGAAGTCTTCAAAGCTTTACCTTGGGACAGGAATGAAGGAATAAAGCGCAAATCACCAATTTTCAACCCATAAAGAAAGATTTAATACACAGCTCCACTAAACAGAGTGAAAGATCCCAGGGCAGCAAGATGACTGAAGGCAGCCATTGCCCCTTGCCAAACACCCCTCCCCCCCGAAAAGTGGCACATATAACGAGGATGGAGGCAAGTCGGGGGAGAACCCAGCTCCAGATGCTGGACAGCAGAGGAAACAGACCTTCAAAAGGAAGATTTGGCAGCTTGTAACCTTTATTTTTAGTTTTTTAAAATTATTTAAAAAGCATAATTAGAAACTGTCAATACAGAAATAATCCTAGCAAACCAGTTAGACATCCCATCGCTTAACATTAGGAAACTTCACATCAGCACCACTAGAGACGCAGTCCCCATCCCCCACCCTCTTTCAGTTTAATACTTTTAGTGGCAGCAGCAGGTAGACGGCTGCTCCTCTACGGCCAGTAGAGGCAGCACTAAAAAAAAAACATCCCACTTCAAGCCAGGAAATTGGACAGCTGGATTGGCAAAGCTCACACCTGCAGCCACAAATACCTGGACTCAATGAGAACTCACCTTTCCACATCAAAACACTCCAGATCAGGTGCACCATTTCCTCACCTTATTGCATCAGTTCCAACAAATTCAGTTTTCCCCTTTACTTTTGCCTATACCCTTTACCCCTACGTAGGTCTACAAACTCTTCAGCACACGAGCCCCATCAATGTAATTCAAGTTGAGCCCACAGAGCGGGAACTGTGGCACAAGCCAGCTCCATTTCAATGGGAAAGGATAGAGAAGGTTGACAGAGCTCCTTCCTGGTACATATGCTACATTCCACATTGGAAGCACATCTGGTGGCTGCCTGGTGTAATTTCTGCTGCCACCTGCAGAAGCAACCAATGCACGTCTTGGCATTCATGCAGTGCTCACTCTAGCAGTATCACCCCACTATCCCCAGTCATTTTTACTCTTGGGTTACCATTGAAACATGGACAGATATGTGCAGAAGAGAGATGGGGGATGGGAAAAGGCAGCTGCTATACACTCCCAACACTTGCACTGGTTAAAAACCTGTCACACATTCATGGTTTGCATGAAAAAAAAAAATCTTTCAAGTCAGACTGATCTGTGATGTGATTGTACGATCAGGGCTTTTACCACAAACCATAAGACTCTAAAAAGGCCGGCAAAATAAATAAGTGATTTCAATTTAGCCTTTCCTGGGTGTGATTGGGAGGATTCCAAGCTCACGGATGTCAGTGGGACATGCCCTACCAAACCTAAGGCCAGTGATTCCGGAGGACCATGTGCTGACACCCAAGTGCTGTGTCATCTTCAGGGTCAAGTATGAAGCCAGAAGCCAAAACCCCCACCCCTTTCCAGTCAGTATTTCACGAGAATTTCTTTTTTACTTAGCGAATCAGTTGATGAACACGTTACTCAGCAGCCCAAAGACATCCTGCTCCTGCTACGACAGTCTCAGTCCCTGAGCATATCTATTCAGGGACTAATGAACTGAGCCCTTATTTTCCCACAAAAGCCAATGAAGGCCAGGGGAATGCTGTTTGTTCAGCATAGTGAGACCAGAGTACGTTACCAAAGAGAACCCCTCCCCACAACCATCACCACATAATACAAGCAATCGCTTTCCATTAGAGAGAGCAGTCCTCCTCTCGGACAGGAGAGTCCTGGGAATGATCCTGCAGCAACTGTCGGATCCAGACACCAACCAAAAGAGCTGGATTCACTTCCACATGTTCCATCTCTCGAAAGCAATGCTCTGCCACCAGCATTCACATTTGAATTCAGATCTACTTGTGGACAGGGCAACATGAAGAGTTTTTTTTGGCAGATTCACACGGTTTTGTTGCTCTCAAGAAGTGTCTGGACCCTCGCCTGGAACAACCAGCAGACCCAGAAGCAGAAGTCACAGGAGTTTAGTTTCATTTTGTTTGTTTTTTTAAGTTTAAATCCAAATAAATCCCATTTTTTGCAGGTTTGTTTTTAAATATCTCGATACAAACTAAAGAGCACAGGTACAGCTGGGCTGCACCACAAAGCAAATGTAAAACCCAAGGCCCTGGCCACAAACCTGGAGTATGGCAAAGTGAAACCCAGCACCAGCTGCTAGCCCAGGGCTGGTAAAGTGAAACCCCAGGCTCCAGCAGCAACCCTGGAACCTAGAAAAATGAAGCTGAAGCCCCAGTAACAGTCTGGAACTCAGAGTGAAGCCAAAGGCCCCAGGGGCACCAGTTGCCAGCCTGGAGCCCAAACAAAATGAAGCCCAAGGCCCCAGCAGCAATCGCTGCCAGCCTGGAGCCTGCTCGAGTTAAGAACTTTGTATTCTATCTTTAAAAAGATAACTGCAGTTCATGATTGGTTGACATTAAGAAGGCATAAGCCAAAGTGACAAGAGGGAGGTGCGGATGGTTAAAGCAATATACATTATGTACAAACTCTTGGGTTAATCAGTCCACTTGGTAGGCAACGTCCTTTCTTGTCTACAAGGCGCACTGGAATGAGCAGGGGAGGAGAGAAGGGGCAAGAGTCCATCCGATACTTTCTTGGCACTAACATGGTAAGGTGCCAGCGCCTCTTGATAGAAAACATGGAGAAAATCTTTAAATAACGGCACAAAACTGAGAAAGTCCTCCCCAAGCCTGCCCCAGTGAAGTAGCCCAAGTCTAGGAGGGGCTGATCTGTCAGAGCAGAGTCTCTGCAATAGGGAAATGGCATTAGCAGCACCGCTTCTTCCTTTTACTGTTCTTAGTTAGCTTCACCACGTCGTTCTGTTGTTGCTGTTGCTGCTTTGCTAAGTTTTCTTTCTTTGCTCGCAGAACCAGCTCTGTAATGCAATTAAACATCTGCAAGAGAAACACAATCAAGTTCAGCCCATCTGGGAGTGCAGGCTGGCTGCTGAGGGGGTACCCTCCAGAGAAGTAGATGAAACGTCAAAAGCAGCCCATGATGCCACTAAGACCAGCAAGTCAGATTTCAGCAAATTCTCTCCCAACCCCTCCAAAGGCCAGTGAATTGGGGTCCAGCATCCTCCAGCCCCACATTTCCCTCCCCCACTAAACCCAGTGAGTCAGGGTCTAGCGCAGCAAGTCAGGCTTTGGCATAACCCTCACTTGCCCGCAGCACCACCAAGGCCAATGACTCAGGGTCTAGCATTCCCTGCCACTGAGGCTGGCACTTCCAGTGGAAAAAGAGCTGTTGGGAAAAGATCTAAAGGCTGAAGCATTTTTATTAATTTCACCTCCAGCTTTAACCTTTATTGCACTGAAGAAAAGTCATCTTATCTGCAGTACCTCTCCACCTGACCCTGTCTCTCTCCTTCCCACTGCAACTGCTCAGCTGCAGTCTGCATATACGGAGGCAGAATCAATGCTAATGGCAATGAAAACCCCTCCTACTTTTGTTGGTATGTGGCCTCCTAACAGTAGAAGTTGCGTCTCCCTTTAACAGATGCAATATTTTGCCATTCCTAGCCTATTACTTCTGAAAAGTAGCCATATTCTTATTCCCTTCAGGGCAGTGGTCCCCAACGCGGTGCCCGTGGGTGCCATGGCGCCCGCCGGGGCATTTATGTGCACCCGCCTAGTGCCCAGCAGGGGAGAGAAGCCGCGGCCCCGCACCTGCTGGGGACAGAGAACTCCAGGGCTGTCTGGGGCGGCAAAAAGCCGGGAGCCGGCCCCGGCCAGAGCCCTGCCGCTGGAGAGCCAGAGCATCGTCCCCTGAAGCCGAGCCCAGGCTGTGGCGGCGAGAGGGGCTCCTGGAGTGCGTGAGGAGCCGGGGAGGGAGAGAAGTGGGGCCTGGGATGCAGGGAGGGAGGATGGGTCCTGCTGCCGCCACCGCTACCACCACTGCTCTGCTCTGAGTCTCCCCAGGGTGGTGCGGCATTTCCCCGCCTGAGTGGGCTGCGCAGGGGGCGCGGATCCCGGCTCGCACGCTGATGGGGCAAGTGGCTGGGCAGCTCGAGCTGCCAGGGAGCTGCCCTCGGACCCAGCCCACCGCGTACCTCCCCTGCCTCAGCCCCGCACTGCTTGCCCTGGGCCCCCACAGCGCATGGGTGGGGAGAGGCAAAGCCCGGCTCCGAGCGGGGCAGCAGGGGATACTGCCCCACCGGGGGACCCCCGCGGCTCTAGCACCTGGGGGTTAGTGTCTATCTTCTCGGCTCTGCCTGCACGGGGCTGGGGAAGCAGCTGTCAGCGCCTGCCCCTCTCAGCCCTTGCACCCCCCCATCCAGTTCGCAGGTTTTTCATTTGTACCTCCCCCCCATCGCTCCTTCGCTGCACCCCTTCCCCTTGTACTCTCCCTTCACCTGCATCTCTCCCCTTGTACCCTCCCCCAGCCCTCTCCTCCCGCACCTCCCCTCTTCCCCTGCACCTCTCCTGATACCCCTCTCCTCCTCCACGAGGACATCACGCCCCACTTCTCTGCCAGTGTAGAGCCCCCAAGCACCCTACACCCACTCCTCTGCCTGAACCCTCTTTACTAGATCCCCATCCCTTTCCGGATACAAGGTTTGAGGGTTAGTCCCTATGCCTTCCACGTGCATTTGGGTGCTGGGGGGGCGGGGAGGAGGGGGAAGAGCCCAGGGCTGAGGTGGGGGGCAGCCAAAAATTTTTTTGCTTAGGGCGGCAAAAAACCTAGAGCCAGCCCTGCCCCGGCAGAGGCGGGGCCCACCTAGTGCCCAGCAGGGGAGAGAACCTGAGGCCCCGCGCCTGCTGGGAACAGAGTACTCCGGGGCTGCAGGCACTGGTGTTCTCTTTCCTTGCGGCTTCTCTCCGGATTCATATATTATGTAATATTAAATATGATGTTTTTCGTATTATTTAATGTACAAATACAAAATAAACCTTGAAAAATTGTTGGCGCCCGCCACACTCTTCTGAAAACATGAATGTGCCACTGGCCACAAAAAGGTTGGGGACCACTGCTTCAGGGTATTACCTCTTCCACATTAATGTTTTCTTTGGCGCTGGTCTCAAACAGTTGGATCCCCATCTGCCCGGCAAATTTATAGGCATCTTCCGTCTCCACCACTTTCCGCTCTGGGTCATCATTCTTATTTCCCACTAAAAAGGAAAAAAGGTCAGTGCTCCACGTCCTACGCTGGCCAGGCTGCCCTAGCAAAGGCTTCCCAGAACAAGCAGCCGCGGAGTAGGAGCTTACCCAGTATCCGGCAGACATCATCACAGTTTTGGTTAATTTCATGTAACCACCGCTTTACATTCACAAAGGATTCTGCACTGGTGACATCATAGACAACAATGACTCCATGTGTCCCTCTGTAATACCTATGGGGTGGGAAAAGGACACAGATGCTAGTTCAAACTTCAGGCTGCTTGGCCTTATCCTAACACCTTCCTTTGGAATGGGCCTCTAGATCATTTAGATATAAATCTCCAAACCTGAACAAACATGTCCCCATCCCCCTCGCCCCACTGGGAGTCATTTAATGTGCAACTGTCAGCTCATGCTCTGCCCCTAAACATGCACAGTTCTCTGCTCAGTTGGCCCATATGAACAAGTTTCAGAGCCTCTATATTGATAAACCTCCTACAGGTCCTGCCGGGCTGCCTGGGACCCAAACAAGGATAAGCATGAGCTTCCAGCTGTGGGAGCAGACAGTGGCAAGCCATCCTCCACTGCCCATTTCATGTGAATCTTGGTTCCTGCACAAATTAAAGACCGATCAATGGTTGCAGTCAGGAAAGGAATTTTGCAAGCTCCTCTCCATCATTAGGTGCCTCCAGTTCCTCTCTGGCAACGGCACCCACTATTCCAGCCATACGCCTTCCAGCAAAGATCGTTAAATCATGCCAAACTGTGCAGTAGTTTTGAGATGTGAAAAATGCTCATTAGGGTCTAACATGTGAACAAGTCTAATTTGTGATCAGCTCTCCAGATATAAACTAGTCAGAGATCTGTCTGCTTTGCTATTTAGCCCCCGGTTACTCCTTTTGCATTAAAGTCTCATTCTACTCTGAAAAGCAACTGTGTACTGATGGCACCTTCCTACTCAACAGATCTGCTCCATATGTGCATTCAGAGTCATATCTGCTACCTTTAGTGATTAAAAATAAGTGAAATGCAGTCAAAGCTCGTTAGTCCTGCAGAACCAACACAGCTAAGAAAAAGAGATGGATTCAGTTTCTTTTTGTGCATCAGAATTGTTCACTATGTTCCAATTTGTTCCACCTGTGCAAACTCTGGAAAAAAAATAGAGCAGTGCAGGTATCAATGAAGACCTTTTATGGCCTGCAAAATCTTTAGTACAATGATGTGCATGAAGGAAAGAACCTTTATGTTCAGTTTAATATTCAGATCCCAGTTGAGTTTGCAGGGCTGGCAGTTCAGAAAGAAACCTTTCACTTTTGAATTGAGCAAACTTGCTCTGTAAATCATTGAGACAATTAACACTGATCCCTCCCAACGGTTTGGCATTTTTGTTTTTTAAATGGTTTTCTTTGTTGAATCACTCCAAGAATTATTTTACGAGATGCACTTTTCACGTTTACCTGTCTTTCCCCTCCTCCTCCTTTTCTTATGTCTGACTAGGATTAGCTTTTACGAATGCAAATGCAGAAGTTCACAGCAGCCAAACTGAGGCAGTTCCCTTAGAAATAGGTTTCAAGATTTCCAGAGACCAATCTCTTGTTATCAGCATTTCCACAAGGGCTCTTCCTCCCTCTGCTCATCAGAGATGACAGCTGCGACCAACACTTTGAATCTAGTTCTCCCTTTGCTGAATCAATCCTTCCCCAGACAGAACTCACCCCAATCCATCTGTGCACTGTGACACTGAGCAAGACCAACTGGGCTACACTTCAGACTAGTTCCGATTTATATTTTCGTCTCTGCCACTGACTCACTGTAACAGCTTGAGCAAGTCACTTAACATTGCTACCTCAGTCTCCTCATCTGTAAGACTAGAATTAATGATGCTTTTCACCCACTGAAGTGCAAAGTGCTGCTATCTCTAGAAGGCTTTTCAGCTATGCTTTTCCCCACTAATTGCTCTGTCTTAGCCTCTGTTTCACATCACCAGGTAGTGGTGGAGGCAGCAACTAGATGTTGAGCAACTTTTTAGCATAGGATCATCACAATTCAGAAGTATGGAAGGTCACCATGCGAACCTGTCTGCCTATCTATGTGTTCCCATCTCTACTCTTACGTTCTCCAGAAAGAAACCCAGGCATATCATAATTTTCTTGCATTGCTTTTTCAGAAACATATGCCATACGTTCAAGTCCCTTGGCATGAAATAGCTTAGACCAAGAATATTTAATCCCAGACTGGTTTTTCTAGATTATGCTGTACTTTTAAACCCTTTAACCAGTTCTCTCAACCAATCCTTTCATGATTTTGAAACTTGTTAGGCCAATTCATCTTTTCCTCAACCAGAAAAAAATATGAAATTCCCTTTATAATTTAGATTCTTTAGACTACATAACATCTTTATCCTCAGGGCCTGCAGTCCACATCAAAAATATTCTTCCACGTGAAACGTGACTTGTAGACAAGCTCTGCTCCAGATTGGGGCCTAATTTACATAGGCCCAGCAGCTCCCGTTTTGTGCTCTCTCATCCTGCTCACAAACCTAGTACTGTATCTGGTTTGGTTTTGCTGGGGCTGAGCAATGGACAGATCTAAATCCTCTTCTTGATTCTGAACTGGAAGACTCTTTCATGTAACAGATGTTCTTTGGTTGACCCATTTCTCCCCCCGCAATGTTACATTTGTCTATGCTAAACTGCAATTTTCTTCATTGTCTGAGATCTCACTCAACATTGGACTAACCTGACAGTTTAATCTATCACTACCTTTACTTCCGGATACTAATTCCCTCCCCCCTCCCCTTTTCTTTTTCTTTTTTTTATAAAGCTTGTCGCCCCGCTTTACACTATCCATGAATCTCATCCAAGGCCTTGTGTCTTAAGTGGCACATCAGACATAACTCATGCCGCCCAAGTGCAACACATACTGTGACTATATGATCTCATTTTGATATTGATTTACACTGTGGTCATACTTGCAATTTTCCATGTGCTGCACTAAACACACATAACTGCTTTATAGAAATTGCCTGGGGGAAGTTGTTGGCTTTGGCAGATGGGTAGGGGACAGACGGGGCTTTTGGCACCCGGGAAGGAGTGGGAGTCAGTTTTGTGTTTTTGACAATTAAGAGGCAGTCGAGGCTTTTGATACCAAGGAGCAGATGCATCTCCTTCCCCCCCCCCCCCTATTTTGGGTAGGATAGAGGCCATTTTAAACTGAAGGAAGGAGGAATGAAATCCTCATTCCCCATCCTTGCAAATATTGACAACTAGCTACCCCCTGCAACTCAATATCTGCCACAACATCCAACAATGGAGAAGCATAGTAA
Source organism: Trachemys scripta elegans (assembly GCF_013100865.1). Classification (NCBI taxonomy): domain Eukaryota; kingdom Metazoa; phylum Chordata; order Testudines; family Emydidae; genus Trachemys; species Trachemys scripta. Next base: position 22,391,159 of record NC_048312.1, on the reverse strand, counting down.
CTTGGTGTTTTTCCTAAAAAGAGCAGTCATCAAATAGCTGTTGATGTTTAAAGCATCACTGGTTTTCCAATTTAATGTCCTATTGAGATGAATGGGGCTACTCACACCTCCAAATTATTATTTCAAAATGTCCGCAGACAAAGATTATTGGGTTATCTTTCAACCACAAAACTAGAGACTTTAAATGTACAAAAGCTTAAATTCTGGAGTTGCATCATAAGAAATTCAAATAAAAGAATGAGAATCCTGCAGTTTATACAGCTGCACAAATGCATTATAAACATTACCCTGATCTTTTCTACAAAACTTTGTAAAATCTTAAGCTGTAAGTACATTATTATTGAATCATTACACAACAGAGTAATAAATCTTCACAAAACTCCAGGGCTGGTTGTTTAAACAATGATATCCTTAAATCAACCCGCTACACCTTCCCACTACATCTCTTCCAAGGCTACGCCTATAAAAAGAGGAAACATTTTAGAATTAGCATGTGGGACTTTCTGCTACAGGATACTATTGAGTCAGAAAGCTTAATACATTTTTTAGAAAGGGATTAGACATTTATCAATAGCACCTGCAGTTACAGTAGTCTGTTTTATATTACGAGCAGAAGCAGATCTCATGCTTCAGGATATAAGCGGATCACCACCCGAGATCAGGAAAAAAAAAATCTCCCTCTCTCTAATTGCTGGTTTTGTACCATACACTTAGATACAGCCTGGAGCTTAACACCTTCCTCTAGCATCCAAAACTTGCCACTGTCAAAGATAGGACACCCAACTAGGTGGGCTGTTGATCTAGTCCAATATGGCATCTCTAAAGCGGATATTGTAAGTTCACTGGTTTATAGTTTACATGTTTGCCTTTTCCAGTCCTCTGGAATCTCACCGGACTGTAGTGAATTCAACATTTGTTAAAGTTCGCCATTTCCTTGCTTATTTCTTGTCAGATGCACGAATGCGTATCATCTGCAATCAGAATTTTGTTGACTAAGTACATCTAACCTTTTAATAACCATATCTGGTGTTCAGTACACCATAACTCTACTTCTGTTGTCCCTGGAAAATTGATCCCTGACTTGGACATTTCTCCACCCTGTTCTTCTACAAATGCATGGTAGCTAATCACTCTATAATTACCTCACCCTTGAGTTAAGGCCACACTGTCCTTAAGGAGACTGGATATAAACTACCATCCCCGTTAAAAACTGTTCTATGTTCACAAAGGTACTTGAGCAGACCAAGCATGGAAAGATGCAGCGCATGCAACTCTCACATCTTATTCGTGACCTGCAATATCCCCAGAGGGTTTGTGATGTGCACATATGGGATTATTTGATCAAAACTAAAATTCTGTTTGGATTTAGGAGAAAGTCAACCCAGCTCTCTAAAGTTAAGGGGCTAGTGCACTAGTCACTGCTCCACCTAGACACCAATAACCCCAAGACCCCTGATTATTTCATATGTACACAGTCTTGCTGCCTTTGACATTTTGCTATTTACTGCAGGATTTGTTCAGTCTATTTTACTTTTCCTGACTTTATAAAAAATAATTCTCCTGCTCAGCTTCCTTTACGTTCCTCAACAGCTTCTGTGTCTTATTCAGCTTCTGTAACTTAAGTATGTTGGGCTTTTACACAGAGATGACTTTACTGCAGCTTATGTCTTCCCATTTTCTACTACAGACTTGCACTCAGTTCAGTCATGTTGCAATTCTAAGTCTTCCCAGCAGCACTTCAAACCCATTACGATTACGACAGACTTCAAGCTGGTTTACCATACTTGACTTGACATCTACCTGTAGACTATCTTTATCTGCAAAAAAGATTTACTGGTCTATAGCAATAGCCAAGGATCACCTTTTCCCTTTCAATCCAAACAATCACTGCTACAGCAACCTAAAGTTTCAACCATTCCGTTGACAATGTATTGGCACCCTACCCACGCTTTGTTTGGCCAAGCCCTTCTGTACACTCTATAACCTGGTAATTTGATCTGCTACTCAATGTCTTGGTCTAAGCAAATCAGTTACTCGCTTGACAATAAAATTCTGAATCCACCATCTTGTAGTTTATTATCTACATATGGAATATGGTCCACGCCAGAGGAGGCTGCCTCACGCCTACTGGCCATCTAAAGAAGAAGTAGCAGCGTACTCCAGAAGCCACAGCCAGCCCACCTAGCTGGAGGAAAAAGTTTCTCTACTACAATACAGGACGTTGGAGCAGCTTTTTCACTTCTTCCCTAAGTATTTGCCATCAATGTCCCAGAGGGGCTGAAAGCAAAAATGCCCATTCAGTTGCGTGTAAAGCTGAACATATTTATTGCTTCTCTGCAGAAGGTTCTGTGGCAGGCTAGTAACTGCCCTGAAAACTCCACAATATGGGAAAACATGGGGGTCTGTTACTCCCCCGCACATTACCATTTGTCTTCAGCTCTCTCAGAGAAGTTGTAACAGCAGCAGCATTACATGCATCAGGAAGTCCAAAAACCTTCATGTAGAAAGGATCCTCTATGAGTCTCAAAAGTTCTTGTTTTTAAATGATTGAGAGTGGAAGGAGAAGCAGAAGGTTTACACATTACATTAGACAGTCACTTCTGCAGCTATTCCTGTCCTCAAAAGTAAGTCTCATTTCCTGGAATTCCCCTTTAATTGCTGGGCATTGTGGTTTTCGGATCTAGCTCGCATCAGCCCCCACAGCTTGTGAACCAAGGCTCATTAACTCAGAGCTGCAGTGTGGCTGTGAATTCTGAAAACAGGAAGGTGCCTTGCTGACTCAGCACAAATTCAGCCACAACAAGTGGCCCATATGCACAGCTGATAAGAACTTCAGCAGTGTCTTACTGCCTCCCCCCTCACCACTTCCTTTCTGAAGCTTGCCACAGCATTGAAACAAGAAGTGATGTCAGGCACAGGAACACTAAGTCTGCAATGCTTTTATGAAACAAGTCTCCAGCAGTATCAGTGAAGAAATGCAAAGGAAAAGGATGGAGCACTATTCACCGATTTCTAAACATCTAAACCTCTCCCAAAGGCAGCCAACCCCATTCGGCTTTTTAATTTGGGGTAGTTACCTGATGTTATATGAAAAATGATCTGCCTAAGTTAATTGACAGAAGCCAAAGGAGAAGTCAGTTATGAATGACTAACCAAATGAAGGAGGCGGGGCGATATGATTGCCCTCTATAAATACATCAGAAGGATAAATACCAGGAAGGGAGAGGAGTTATTTAAGTTAAGTGCCAATATTGACGCAAGAACAAATGGCTATAAACTGGACATCAACAAGTTTAGGCTTGAAATGAGACAAAGGTTTCTAACCATCCAGGAGTGAAGTTCTGAACAGCCTTCCAAGGGAAGCAGTGGAGGCAAAAAAATCTAATTGGCTTCAAGACTGAGCTTGGTAAGTTTTGTGGAGGGGACAGTATGATTCTACTACCTACAATGGCATGCAGCTCATCTGTAACTGCTAATAGCAAATATCCTCAACTACCAGAGATGGGACACTAGATGGGGAGGGCTCTGCGTTACTACAGAGAATTCTTTCCCCAGTGTCTGGCTGGTGGGTCTCACCCATATGCTCAGGGTCCAACTGATCACTATATTTGGGGTCAAGAAGGAATTTTCCCTCAGGTTAGATTGGCAGAGACCCTGGGGGGTTTTCACCATCCTCTGCAGAATGGGTCACTTGCAGGTTTAAACTAGAGTAAATGGTGGCTTCTCAGTAACTGGAAGTCTTTAAATCATGATTTGAGGACTTCAGTAACTCGGCCAGTGATTATGGGTCTATTACAGAAATGGGTGGGCAAGGTTCTGTGGCCTGCAACGTGCAGGAGGACAGGACTAGATGATCACAATCTAGGCCTTTCTGGCCTTAAAGTGTATGAGAAAACAGGCACTTGGGTCCTCCCAGTACAAATGTATTTTATACAGAAAGGAAACAAAGGATCCATTTCCAAATGTCTTCCTTCCTCTTCCCCCAACACCCTCTGAGCAGCCCCAAATCCACTGTAACCAGTTAAAGCAAAAACATTTCATTCTCCTGAGCTTTCAGTGCTGCAGCTGCAGCTCAGGGTGTGGTTTCTTCAGGAACAGGAAAAGCACTGCAGTTGTTCAAAGGACAATGAGCTTGAACTGACCTCAGACCAAGAAGAAGGTTAACCTTCTGTTGGTGTCCCTTTCAACAGAACACTATGTACTTTAATCTAACCATCAGAATGTCCCTTCACCATTAGCAATTCCAAAAAGAATCCATATATTTGACATTGAATTCTTAAACCTCAAACGAATCATTAAAACTACAAAACTGATAGAGGATTAATACGTTGGACTTCTGTAGCACATTTTGCAGAAGGTTGAGAGGCTACATTTACTGATGTATAAAAAAATAGAGAAACATTCCCAGTTTTACAGTTGGGAAACTAGAGGTAGAGGAATTAAGAGACTTGCCCAAGATCATACAGAAAATCTGTTGCATAGCCAAGAATCCAGGAGTCCTGCTTCCCAGTCCTGGGCCTTAACCATAAATCCTTTATCCCTAATTGTCATGGGAAAGCTTGGAAAAGAATCCCCACAAACACAGATAGACCACATATTTGAGAAACTCCCGTGCTATAATAGCTAAGCTACATTCCAAGAAGCCCATAATATCTAAGCTTGGAGCCACATTCAAAGGAGCCCAACTATACTCACGTTGATGTGATAGTCCGGAAACGCTCTTGTCCAGCTGTGTCCCATATCTGTAGCTTCACCTTCTCTCCATTAATCTCAACTGTCCGGATTTTAAAATCCACTCCAATTGTGGTAATGTAGCTGCCTACAGAGAGGAAGTGTGTATGCAAGTGAGAACACCAAACCTTGTTCCCTTTAGACTTATCGACATTCACTAGGACATGTGTCTAGGCTGCAGCTGGCGGTAGCCGCAGGAGGACTCTGTCACTTTGCCCAATCTATTTGGACTCCTTTTAGACAGGTATCTCAAGCCCCATTTTTATCTGAATAATAATTATTCATGAGTCCAGGCTATTTTCCACCACTGATGCCAAAAATCAAATCCAGTGGCAAAAAAATCTATTTCAAGAAAGCTATTCCAACACTATACCAATGGTTGAGAATAAGCACCAAATTCATCAAAAGAGGGGTAACAAATACACAAATATTTTATTTTTGAGAGTTTGCAGGGCAAAATTTATCTTAACTGCTAGTGGAATCTCTCTTCCCTTTGGCTACAATCTATTCTATTAATCTCCTCCTGGTAACTCTGAATCATGTTACAAAGAATTAAATTATCATGATTTAACTATAGTCCTCCATCAATCCTAATCCCACAGGATGAATGGGAGGTTTTACAATGGGCAGAAGTTTGCATGGTGCAACAGACATTTAACAAATTGAACTCTTCCACAGGATTTATGCTGATCTAGACACAATGGGATTTTCACAATCAAAATGGAAGGATTTTGTGTGGGCATGCCAAGAGAAATGGAGCTGGGAAGAGAACAGATTTCTAATATGGCTAGCAGCGCCAGGTTAAGTGAACTCCCAGGATGAGAGTTCTGTAGCAATGGGGCAGTGCTAGGAAAGCCCTCGGCCAATTCACCACTGGAGAAAAAGGAACACTCACCTGAGAAAGTGTTATCTGCGAAGCGTAACAGCAAACTGCTTTTGCCAACACCTGAGAGAGAAAAAAATGCTGAGTTCTGTTGGAATAGAAGTAACAGATGGTGGTATTTTGTCTTTCATTCACTGTATTTTCTGAATCCCATTTAATTCCTTCTTCTGGAAGATAATCTAGTTCTATCAGTTCCTGACCAAAGCCTCAGAGGAGAAAACTGGCATGAACAGAACTGCAGGTCAGATCTCAAGGGATCCACTGCAATCCCCCCCCCCCCCAACTTTCAGTTCTTGGACCAATAATGACCCAGCAGGCATCCCCAGCAGATATTCTAAAAACATCCCATCTCTATGAGCTTTTGTGCCATGCCTGAACACCACTGCCTATCTCCCATTCAATCATGTACACTTGAACCCACGGTGAAATTTGGGCTACTTGGGCCTTGAGATCAGGGTTTGGTGCTGCCAAGCTGGGGTTAGAATGGGCATTATTTAATGGAAGACAGCAAGCACTGACTAATACAGCCAAGGTAAACTAGTGCAATTGCTCAAGAAGGTTGGGAACCATTGCTCTATATTGTCATCTAATAGGAAGCAGCAAGTATTCCATACTGCAGGATCACGCTGAAATTGCACCCTTTGCATGAGATGTTTCATGTAACAATTTTGAATGCTTTGAACAGTACTTCATTCAGGTTTTCCTTAAACAATCTGCAGTCACATTCCAGCATTTCCAGTTTCATGGGAACATCTTGCACACACCTGCTTCCAATAAAATCCATCACAAATAACTGACTCCTTCACAACAAACCCACTGGGTTTTGGCATGAGGAAACCCCAGGTAGTCATTTTTGTTGCTTCTTAGAAGAGACCCTTAGCTCCAGTTTGCTCACCTGATCACAGTAACTGACCAATGTTATTTCCTCATTTAAAACTAGGGTCTGTCAGGTCAGCGCTTACTCGTGTTAAGTTGCCTGCTCATTGAGAAACTGGTTAACACAGTCACTATTAACAAATCTGCAAGGATTTCTGTATGATGACTGCACAGAGTTCCTATAGTTCTTCACAGTCTTTTCAGATTCCCCCAACCTCCCATAACACTAAACAGAGTATCTATCTTCCCTGCCATCCCAAAAATCCATGTCTCATAGGCCTAAAGCATAAGCCTAGCCAGCATTTGCCTAAACATCAAGAGCAGAAAAGGTAGCCTCTCACAGAAGATGAGTGTTATACAGAAGGCAATATTGACAACCAGGTTACAGTAGCCAAATGCTGAACACCCCAAGCTCCGAGAAGGTGGTTGATAACAGTTGCCCAAACTTCAGAGAGGGCTGCACTAGCAACATGCCAAGAGCCCAAAGGCTTCATATAATTTATATAACCAACGCTGTTGCAACCACTGCCAACTTTCAAAAAGATGCAGCTTGCTAAGTCTACAGATCCCAGCGAGCAGCTTGTCATCTCGATCCAAGTGGCCTCAACACCACATGTTGGGTCTTATAGTCTTGTTAGACTGCATCTCTATGTTTAAGACAAAACCAGCTGCAAACAACACTGTAGAACTCCATGGCGAGCAAATGACTTGCATGTTGTCAGGAGGATCTACTTCAGTGGTGGACAATGTCTTGACCACGGGCAATCACCAAAAGGCTTGTAAAGAGAAGCCAAGCCTCCAGAATTCAGGAAGTTCTAGCTGTTCCAGATGACAGATCTCACTGAATGAACACTGTCTATAAAGCACACTGCTCATATACAGAGAAACCACACTCCCCATGGCCCCCACCTCCTATGCAAGTACATTTTAAGTTTGGGGGGCGGGGGGAAGGGAGAAGAGACAGAGAGTCAGTAGAACTTCTTCCACTCATGTAAAAGTAAGAATTCAAAAGCACTGCCTTGTCTTCTAATTGTGAAATCTAGTAGTGCATAAATTTCCCTATCACAGCTTTCAAAACAAGCCCAGCTCTAGCTGAATGAAAGAACAGACATAGGCATGCAAGTGATAGACTAACTATCTGTATATTTCATTTTTAAAATTTTTGGCACAACTTGGACAGCTAAGACTACAATCATCTTTTCAAAATGACCTGTTTTAAACACGAAAAATCTACTGTCACAATTCCATATTGGGAAAAGCAGATGAAATGTAACAATCCATCCAACAACATTGCATTTCCTAACACTGGGCTTTTCTGTAAGGATCAATAAACAATGCAAATGAAATGTTTCTGGAAATTGGGACAAAGCCTTCCTCTTGGGATTAAAGAGAAAACATTAACTATCAATACTTGTAGCTCTACAGTGGATTTAACTGTTAGAACCCCAAGCTGCAGGCATCCAGTCCTCTCACAATCAGATCACGCACTGGACACTGTTCAGTGATTAGAGGCTTTGCCCAAGTTAAGAAATGCCAGCAAAGGGATTTAACTGATCAAAAGAAAAATCTTCCTCTCTAATAGAGGGCTCTCTCTAAATTACCAATCTTGCCTAAATTGTTTTGAAACCTACTGGCAGGCAAGGAAGACAGTATTTAAACTCTACTCTAGTAAAGCGATCAGTAAGCTACCACATGTGCCCTTCTCTCCTTGGGTTTTAGAATAATTTCCCTTTTAAAAAAAAAATTGACCTTATTTAAAATAGGGACTCCGAAAACACAAGCCCCATCTTTCTTGCAACAACGAGGGGGACACAGTGTAGTACACATTCAACCACTTTTGATAGGGAGCTGCAAGCCTATTGAGATGACAGTTCCTAGGATCATGCAGCGTTCCATTTATATTCAAATAGTCATCCCACATTGCATACTGGGACCTGCTGTCTTTACAGGTCACACCTCTGTTAAAAGAGGAGGTGGATAACATATACTCCATTTTATTTAAATTAAGTTGCAGGATCTTGAAGGGTTGCGACTATGGAACTTGACTAGGTGAAGTTTGGGGACCCCTATATAAAAGTAGACATACCCCACCTGCATTTCTGGTGCACTTCAAAATAGATCAACTGACATGACAGATGGTAAATTCAATTATTTGCCTTTCAAAAGTGTTTCAAGCTCTGCAAAGCCTTTTAAATTCAAAGATCAGACATTTTCCCTATCTTCAACCAACAGGTTAAGTATTTCGGGCATCCATGATTAGTAGATGGAACATATACATCCAACACATACTCCTCCTCCATTTTAAAGATCTAAACAAGACCCAAAGTTATTTCTAAGTTGATGAACACATACACAAAGCTTCAACAGGGCATATCTTGACCAATATTAAAGAACATTTTTATTTTAAATGTTAAAAACACAGGAATTGACACATTGGAAACAACAGTCCTTAGGGCATTCTGAGCCCAGACCAAACCCTCTAGACTGTACTTAACTGTATGTTGTTATGAGGGAATTCCTTCCTGATCCCAGCTAGATAACAGCATATGCCCCGAAAACATGAGGTTTGATTGCCCTTGTAAAGTCTATCCTAGCGGGTGTAAATGCTGATGTTATCCTTACTTATCCAGGTGTTTAATCCTTTTTTGAAGCTTGTTCCATTATTTGCCTCAACACTCTGGGACTGCAAGTTCCACAGGTTAAACAGATACTCTAAAAGCAAAGGAGACAACCGACCCTTTCCTTCCAGCGGCAGCAGGCCGCTTCGTGGGCCAGTGGGGAGATGCGATGAGCCCCACCGAGTGAGGGCGAGCCTGCAGGAGTCCACCCAGAGGGTGTGTTTTAACGCTCGCTGGCGGACACGCAGCCCCGCACAGCTCAGGCAGGATCAGGAGGCGGCCGGGCAGCCGCTCCGGCTATAGGAGTTTCTGCATCAAGCCTGTGCTGAATGAGCGTCGCCCTCCCAGGCGCTCTCTGACCCCGCGTTCGGCCTGGTCGGCCAGGTACAAGCCAGACCGGCCCCCCCACGCCAGCCGCCCACTCCCCGCCCCCCGGCCGTGCCCTCGCCCGGCAGCAGCGCCCCTGCACCGACCAGCCCCCCGGCCCGGCGCTACCCGCCGAACCCCCCCCGCGAGGCCCCACAGGCCTCTCGCCCAGTCAGACGCCGGCAGGGGCGCGGGGGCTCCTGCCCCGGGGAGAGGCCTAGCCCCGCCGCCCCGAGGCCCGGCCTCGCTCCCCTCCTCACCGCTGTCGCCGATGATGAGCAGCTTGAAGAGGTGATCGTAGTCTCTAGCCATGGCCGGTGGGGAGCGGAAGCTCCGGGCGGCGGGAGAGGTGGGGTCTCCTCAGGCGGCGGCAGCGGCTCCGGGCCGGATCCACTTCCCGAACAAACAGCCGGAACTGACAGCGGCGGCAGCAACACCCCGAGGGCTCCCACTGCGCACGCGCACCGCCTCGGCCGCGCTCTGCAGCTGGAGACCGCCAGCCGCTCGACTATCGCACTGCACATGCGCAATACCTCCCCGTCCTCTCGGCCCCCGGGCCCAACGCTCACTTCCTCCCTCTACCTGGGCGCTTACGCCCGTGTCACTCCGAGGCTAGCGAGGGGCTATGGGGCGCATGCGCTTTCTGACGCCCAACGCCGCTGTGTTCCTGCGCATGTGTAGTGAGGGGCGCAAGTCCCCTCAGTAGTTTTGGCGCCCATTTCACAGTCAGGGGACAGCGCCCCCCCAGGAATCCCTCTGTCTTCCTCAGACAGGCCCCCAGCCCTTGGACCTGCTGTGCCAGGGCCCCTACCCATCTTTGCCTCAGAGCAGGGAGCCACCCCAAAGGACCCCTCCGCTCTGATGCGTGGGCTGCCCAATGACAGGTTGCAGAGGGCAAGGCCCATGGCTCCCACCTGCCTCACCAGGCCTTGAGACAGGGCCCCAGTCAAACATGAGAGAGGCTAAAAAACGGTGGGATTTTTAACAATACTGAATGTTGGGCTCTATTTGCCATCTGGCTTCCCAGCCTGGGGAGGGGGGGGGGGGAGGGTCACGTTTTCAAGCAGCCATGAGGGCTGAGAGTACCAGTCACATGACTCCAGGAGCTGAGGATTTAAGAAAAGACACACCAACTATTGAAAGAGTTGGCAGCCCTGCAGCTGCCATTGCATTCCATATGCTGGAATAGCCTCCCTCCCAGGCAGGCCACACCAAAGCCTGCTCCTACCCTTCTCTCTCAGGCAGCGTAGCCCCCGACAGCTTCTGGAATGCCCTCATGTGTCATATGGTGAAGGGGTCCCTGGCAGCTCTGGAATGAAGTTCTCATTCTTAATAGAAAGATGCATCTCTGTACAGTTGAGACAACGCTTGGCTCCTGCATAGCTCTGCAACTATGCCTGCGGATACCTCATTTTCCATCAACTGAAATCTACAGCTGAAATCCACTGAGCATGAAGAAGACCCACCTCTGCAATAATCCAATATGCAGGTGGAGGCCAGGGACTGCTCCTTTTTTTGCTAAACAGGTGGGGCCTATGGTAAAGTGCAAGGCTATGCCTACTCTTGTATGGAGATATGGTCCAATAAGGCTGACAGCTGTCATTTTTTTGTATGCAGCTGTACAATGAGTCATCCATCTTCCATGGAGAGGTATACAAGACGGAGTTCCATCTGTCCTGCAGCCACCTTCTTTTTTCAGAGACGCAGGTCACTGGGGTATTCGGTCTTTTCTGCTAGTGTAACTCACAATGAGGCTTCTGTATGAACACACTTGTCATGACTATTGCACTTGCAAAATAAGGTTCACACATGCCCTAAAACTTTCAGGTAGAGCTGGGACAGAGAACTGACAAAGCCTAACAAAAATTTAAAAATTATTCACAGAAGCCTTAGCTTTAACAGTATTTTCCCAAGTTACTTTTCTATAGAAATATTGTTCTTGTTGGTGTTCGAGCCAAAACTAGTGTTAATGGTGGATTCCTTATAACCTGAAGTCTTCAAATCACGATTTGAGAACTTCAGTAACTCAGCTAGAGGTTAGGGGTCTATTATAAGAGTGAATGGGTGAGATTCTGTGGCCTGCAATGTGCAAGAGGGCAGACTAGATGATCATGATGGTCCCGTCAGACCTTAAAGTCTGTGAGCCTGTGTCTTGGCTTAGCGTTTATTCCAGATTTTTTTCACTTCTAGATTTTTAGACATACACTGCAAAGATGCACTAGCAGGAGATGAAGAAACAGCTACAACCAATGTCCTAGGTACTGCATGCGTCTTCAAAGCAATTACAGGAATGTCAAATTTTGTTTAGCACAGATTCAAGCCAAAATATTGACACAAGTTATTATTTCAATAAACTGAGCTGATTTTACTGGATTTAACCCCATGTTTACAATTTATTAACCCTCACAAGTACATTACTTATGTATACTATTTAAAATTGGAACAAGTATAATTAGCACTGAAAAAAACCTCTCAGTGACACATGGGTTGTAAGTATCTACAGCTTGACAAGACCTAGAGGGCCTGGCAAACAAGGAGAATTAAACTGAAAAATGGTATGACTCATAACATTTGTGAGAAACAGAATATAGTTGAATCAGTCTTCTACTTGTGTCACTTAGGGAACAGGATTGTATTACCTTTGAGGATTTTTTGTAGTAGGACCATACCACACTTAATGGCCTAAAAGAAACAAGATCTGAGTTGTAGAGGTGCTGAGCACCTGCAGTTCCCACTGATTTCAATATCTCTGAAATCAGATCAATAAGATGTTTCTACAAATGACATTTACTGAAAATATAGCTGTTTCTATGCTTGCTTCTCAAAATGCTCACTTGAGAGGTTTAAATTTATTCTATCACACTAGTATGAAGCAGCTCAGATCATGAAGGATCAGAATCTTGTTGCCTTTATTATACATTGCACCTTTAGGATTCTTTTCCTATCACCTATATGAGACAGATATTATAATGGCACTGCCAGTATTTTCCTATTGATATGCAGTTAATCAATTACTCTGGAAAGGACTACTGGATTAACCATGCCCATCAAGAACCAGAAAGGCAGCTCCAGTAGTGGAGGTTTTTGACACACAAAAACAGCTCCCACTAGATATTTCTCTTTAGCAGTGTCATCAATGCTTGTGATTATAATTACAAATTTTGCCCTATTTGGAGTTTTTCGTAAAGCCCCAGTTCCCAGAGTCTTGAGAATCTCAGCTTTAATTTTTTTAAATTAAATTTCAAGACCTTATAGTTGTGGAGAAAAGCTTGAAAACATGACCAACATACATCCCAAATGCTCAAACACCAAGAGGCAAATAAAGCCTCCCCAATGTATTTATTTTTAATCTCATAGAGCCTGCCTCATGCTTTTGAATGCTTGGGGCTTGTTAATACCATTACTACTGCAACACAGACATTTCACAACAGTATCAGTTTTACAGAACAGCTTTTCCATAAAATGAGACTCAATTATTTAGAAATCCAAACATTTGAAGATTTCACACTACCACCACTTTTTTTCTTTTTTCCATTGAAGAAAGATTAAGTATCTTGCAAGTTTAAATATCTCTCCCATACATTCCTGTGTGCTTGTCTTGAGCTGCATATAGTTCAGCTGCCACTAAGTGACAGTAACTTGGCAGTTCAAGGCTGTTAGTTTAGTCAGTGGTAGGAATATCTTCTCTTCCATTGAAGACTGATTTTTGCAAGACATCTAAGTCGGATGTGAAATAAATGGTTCTCTCATTTCCAGTTCGCATCAGGTTTACCCACTGATCAGATTTAATTTGTGTGTTATGGTAAAATTTGAGAGTATTTTTATTTCTGGTTGACTATACATGATCTGTTTATTCATCACAATATATTATACACTGTCAGAAAGACAAATCAAGATCACTAAAGCCAGCTTTAAACTTTGTTTTAAACAGTTAAATAGAATATTGAAAGTTGACTTAATCTTCTTAAAAATACAATTGAATTAATATATTCTTTCCTGAAATGAGATTGTAGTCATTCACCATATTTTTTCACTTGACACTATACAAGGTGAAAAGTGTGTGTAGTGGCTTTACAATTTAATATTTAATTCAGCCAATAAAAATTTTATCCCTTAATTTACAAGCTATAACTTAATGAGAATATTCATAGCTGTTCTTCATTGACCATGTCCAACTTTTACTCACATGGCAACAGTAATTTTTAAATAAGTATAATTTTCTTTTAGTTGTTTTTGCAAGTGGAGACTAACTTATAAATCATGAAGAGTGTGTGTAGGACCAGTGCCCTCAATTACTGAATGATCTAACAACCCTCCTTAAGGAATCTGCTGCATTCTCCTCCCTTTTCTGCCTCTCTACTAGAATGACATAGGTGCACTTTCAGTACATCCATTGTTTGCTGTCTGCTGTTTTGTACCTTTTGGATTATATTAACTTTTTAAAGTCTGTTTCAGTGCATGACATCTTCTAACAAAATACAACTCCATGCATAATGGGTGAAATTCACTTTAAAGCAGTGAGCCAGCAAAAGACCTTATCACTTAGGCCCTTCACAGCACTAGGGTGAATTTCACCCTTTTATGACTATGTTAATGTTTAGTCTTGTCCATTAAATTTCTGTTCATTCGAGAAACATACAATTCACCAACTTCTACCAAAACAAAGTAGAAACAGGATATAGAATAAAGTCACCATAGGTGAGTCAGATAATTAAATTACATAGCACACATCTCATTCTGCAGGATCACAAATCATATTATGGACACTTGAGGGGAGAGTAAGATCATTTTGTCAGATTTTGAAGCAACACACTCGAACAGAAAAACCCAACCCTCCAAAAAGGCCACCCTAGAGGATATTTCTTTCTATTTGGAGTATCTGTTTTTAATTCCTGATTAAGTTTCAGTATTGGTATGGCCCAGATCAAGCCCTTTCCTACTTACTCCCATCATAATGGCAGCTACAGAAGATCAGCATTAATAACCCCATGGGATTACTCCAGATTGTATGCTCAGATAAATAACTTCAATGTATGGGACTAAACACACTTCTCCCTTCATCCTGATTTGAGCCCATAAATTTCATTGCTTTTTGAGGAGTCAAAGCAGTCTCTTTTCATATTTCAAATAAAAATTATTAGTGTTCTGCATTTCTTAGGCTTCGCCAGTTTATCTGATAAAATAGATATGGTTTAACAATCTTAGAGGACACAAAAATCTCACTTTACCTTCCAAAAAATACCTCAGCTTCCTGCTACCAGAGCTTTCTGATGTCTCTCTGTATATGGGGCCGAATAGTATTGGTGAACTATAAAACCTTGAAGTGGTCTTGCCAGATAAATAACTCTGACATCAACAGAGCTTAATGACCAGAAAAATGACAAAAAAAACCAATCTTGTTAAGACTAATACTAATCTTAATTCACTACGAAGTGTTAAAGGTCACAAAAGTGGAGGCCTGTTATGTTCAACAGTTGGGCAACTGAAGATGGTATGTTCAAGATGCCATTGACCAACAGAATTGTGGGAGTTAGGGAATGTAGTTGAGTTGGAACCAATCCTTGTCAGGTTTTTTTTTTTTTAAATTGTGTTAATCTTGCCTTGGTTGAAAGCCCCCCAGCTTGTTTCAATATTGGAAAGGTCTTTTGTTCATTGCAATGTTATGTACACAAAAAATGAGTACTCCAAATATCTCTTGAAAAAATGGATCAAAAAGTAAACACGTCATAGGAAAACTTTTCCCATATACCTGGCATAAGATGACTCTACATTTAAACAATATAGTTTTGTAGAAAGAAAAGTGCTTTCATCATCAAGATTAAATTCAAAGCCTTTATTAAACGTGCCATCTTCAATCTGCATTTAATCCCCCTTTTGCATTTGAAATTTCTAAGGCTATTTTAAATAGTAGTTTTACAGGGATTTTCAGTCTTCAGAACCATCACAAGCCGCAAGTTAGTACACAAAAACATTAAGTTTTAACTTTCACAGATTTCTATTTCCTCTGCACAAGATCTGTGGAAAAGACCAGCGTTAGCTCCTTTCCTAGAGCTTTTACACATTTCTGAGAAGGAAACGGGTTTCACGCACAGGCTTGATGCTCAAGACACACCTCACAATCAGCTACAATTAACTGATACGGATTGGTTTCTTGCGCATTCGGTTTCAAAAAGGGGACCAAATTTTCAATTTTTAGTGAATGTAGGTCTAATTAAGGCTATTCTGGTATATTTTTGATATTAAAATACTCTCTGGGAGCCCTTTTCATAAGCCCCCATCAGAATTAATATATTTTCAAAAATGAAAACATTTAACATTGGTTTTTGAGTTGAAATGCTGATGCAGCCGTTGGTTCAATGTTTTCTTTTCTTCTGGATCTTAAATATCACGTCAATATAGTGTCATCAATCTGTTCTACAGAATCAGCCTGGCTGGCCAGCTTCTTCAGAGATCTCCTGCAGCTCTCATTCAGCAGTTCCAGACTGGCAGTATCTAGGATCTTGGAGACAGACTGTGGAAAGAGGAAGAAGATAAATACCAATAAAAGCATTCACTCCTAATGCTAAATTAGCCCTTATCTATTTTATTCTATGCTAAAAAAAGCATTAAAAAAATTCAGTATCTTACAGGGTATGTGTCAGAACATAAAGAGAAACACTGGCTAAATTTATATCCAGATTTACAGCTGTATTGAAGAAAACATTTGTAATTCTTCTCCCAAACAGATCTAATGAATAAAATTCAGTTATGAGTCAAACATAAAAATCTTGCTTTTCATACATAACTAATCTGTCTAGCTTCTTGCATTCAAGGTTCTACCCTCTTTATAATTAAACAGGGTGTGCATTTTTAATTTTTTTACCTTTAGGATTAGAGTTCAGAGTTTAACGATATCCTTGGTATGGAGAGCAAGATTCAGGGTTACAGACTAAATAAAACCTGTTTTGGAAATACTCAACATTGCCACAAATTCTTTTGGTTAAGTCTAATATGAACAGATGAGAATACCACTGGACACAAAGTCCTTTGCAATTGAATATTGTATAATTTAAGAAAGAACAAAAGTGCTCTGGGAAACTACAGGCCCATTAATTTGACTTCAATTGTATGCAAGTTCTTAGAACAAATTTTGAAAGAGAAATTAGTTAAGGACATACAGGTAAATGGAAATTGGGATAAAATTCAACATGGTTTTACAAAAGGTAGATTGTGCCAGACTACCCTGATCTCTTTCTTTGATAAGATAACCATTTTTCTAGACAAAGGAAATACAGATCTAATCTATCTGGATTTCAGTAAGGCATTTGATACAGTTCCACATGAGAAATTATTAGTTAAATTGGAGACGATGGAGATTAAAAAAGAATTAAAAGATAGGTAAGGAACTGGTTAAAGAGAAGACTACAGTGGGTCATGCTGAAAGGTGAATTGTCAGACTGAAGGGAGGTTACTAGTGGAGATTCTCAGGGATGAGTCTTTGGACCAATCTTATTTCACATTTTCATTAATGACCTTGGCACAAAAAGTGGGTGTACACTAATAAATTTGCGGATGACAAAAAGTTGGGATGTATTGTCAATACAGAGGACGCCTGGAATATTATGTAAGAAGATTTGGATGACTTTGAAAACTGGAGTAATAGAAATGGGATTAAATTTAATAGTGCGAAGTCATGCATTTAGGGGCCAACAACAAGAATTTTTGCTATAAACTGGGGCATTGGAAGTGACAGAGGAGGAGGAAGACCTGGGTGTATTGGTTGATCAAAGGATGACTATAGGCTGCCAATGTCATGCAGCCGTGAAAAAGGCCAATGCAGTCCTAGGATGTATCAGATGTATTTCCAGGAAGTATCATTGGACAAGGGTACTGGTGAGACCTCATCTGGAATACTATGTGCAATTCTGGTCTCCCATGTTTAAGAAAGATGAATTCAAACTGTAACAGGGGTAGAGAAGGGCTACTAGTATGATCAGAGGAAAGGAGAACCTAGCTAACAAGAAGAGACTTAAGGAGCTGGGCTTGTTTAGCTTAACCAAAGGAAGGCTGAGGGGAGGCTCTCTAGATCTACAGCAGAGGGATAAACACCAGGGAGGTAGAGGAGTTATTTAAGTTAGGTGCCAATGTTGATGCAAGAACAAATGGATATAAACTGGCTACCAACAATTTAGGCTAGAAATCAGACCAAGTTTCTAACCATCAGAGGAGTGCAGTTTTGGAGCAGCCTTCCAAGGCAAGAAGAGGGGACAGAAAAAACCTAACTGGTTTCAAGACTGAGCTTTTGATAAGTTTATGGAGGGGATGGTCTGATGGACCATGTACCATTGTAGGCAGTTTCATCTGTGACTGCTAGTAGCAAATATCCTCAACTGCCAGAGATGGGACACTAGATGGGGAGGGCTCTGAGTTACTACAGAGAATTCTTTCCCTGGGGGCTAGCTGGTGGGTCTCAACCATATGCTCTGATTATCATATTTGGGGATAGGAAGGAATTTTCTCCCAGGTCATAGTGGCAGAGACTTTAGGTGTTTGGGGCCTTCCTCTGCAGCATCGGACACAGGTCATTGGCTGGTTTGAATTAGAGTAAATGGTGGATTCTCTAACTTGAAATCTTTAAATCAACATTTGAGGACTTCAGTAACTCAACCAGAGGTTATGGGAGTCTATTACAGGAGTGAGTGGGTGGTTCTGTGGCCTGTGATGTGCAGGAGTTCAGACTAGATCAGAGGTCCTCAAAGTGTGGGGCATGCCTCCCCTAGCGGAGCATGGAGGACCGTCCAGGGGGGCCTGAGCCAGCCCCCATGGGGGGGCGGAGGGGGGGCGGGGAGGGAGCGCCACCCAGCCACTCCCCATCCTCAGCTCTGCTCCTACCCACAGCCTTGGCCACGGCTCCGCTCCAGCACCAGCCTCAGTCCCCTTACCCATCTGCATCCCCCCAACCCTCCCCCCAGCCACAGCCCAGCTCCCAGCCCCGACGAGGGGTGTGTGTGTGGGTGACCCTCAAAAGTTTGGGGACCACTGGACTAAATTATTATGATGATCTCTTCTGGCCTTAAAGTCTATGAATTTCAAACAAGAAACACACAAAAGAAAATTCTTACACTCAAAGCATTTCAGCTGGTTCCACAAATTCTGACATAAGCACTAAATAAAAATAGCTTAGAGCTGGAAAAGAATTCTGGACATTGACATGCAAAGGAGTATTTCATCCACCCTACAACAGCCCTTAGTGCAACTATTACAGAAATATGTTCATATACTGAGGACCCTTATTATAATCAACAGCATGGCAAAGGCTCATAGCATTCTGAAGATATGGCTATTAATTGTTGGCTACAGAGGGGGAGTTAGCTTGATGCATTTTAGTAATACATATTACCGCATTGTAACCATGTATACCCAAGATAGCCAAGTGGAGAAATATGGACGTTTGCATGAGAATATTGATCTAGGATGAAGAATTAGATGCTAACCCACGAAACGGTCCCCATTCCATCCCCCAACCCATCATTTGTAATATTTTATACTGCAAGATACTCATTTACATATTCAAAGATAAAAGGCTCCACCCACAACAACAATATTTAAGGTTACTCGTATGCAAGACAGCATGATATGGCCTTCCACTAGGTAGCAAAGTGTTTCTTGTTTATACCTGAAGCACTTCTTCGCCCTCTCTCATCTTCAGGAGGTTAACTATGGCTTGGTCACTGTAGGCCCTCACACTGGTGTTTTTGTCTTTTGTATTGTCCAGAAGTGCTTTGAGAATTGGTTTAATTGTCTGCGGATCCATAGATGGGAGGTGATTTTTATTCGCCCACCAGATCATCTTTTCTGCAATTAACTTGATGTCACTGGATGGATTCTGGAGACACTGAATGAAACACAAAGACATCCTTAATTTCAGATACAGCACAGGCAAATTTTCAGAGTGCCAATTTACCTTTTTGATAGTGAAACTAATCTAACGAATACAAGCACTGATAGACCTGCAGATGCTCCTCATTCTCACCACATACATTTCTGTTTTTCATTATCTATCAACAAGTTTAAGCAAACTGTTAAATGAGAATAAGTCAGGATTGTAACTTGACAACAATACACCTTTTTAAAAAAAAAAGTTTTGCAGCTTGCGGTTGTCTGCAGGTCATGTGGTTTCCCTGCAGCTATTTCAGGAAACAACAATGACCACTAGCACAGCAACTGTTGAGAGTTTTAGTGTTTCCATTAAATGTCCTTTTTTGGTCGTTTTCGTTTTCCAGTAAAAGCCTGGGACAGGCTGAAACCTGACATGTCAGAGCAGTGGCTATGGGACACCTTTGCCTTTTTTAAATGAGCTTTACAACCTCTCATTTTTAATATGAGCTTGGCCCTTCTGTTCTTTTTAACCTTAACCAATTTATGATTTAGTGTGCACCACACTGCTTTTAATCACAATATTCATGTGTATTAACAGCACATTTATACCACAGTACTCGGTAATATGTCATACCAATTAAATGTAAGGGCTACAAATGTTGGATGTCTAGTACTTTCTGATATGCTTTCACATAACAGGAGCTGCTTTGAAGCCACTGTGCTTTGTATCATGTGTAGGGTCTACCAAATTCACAGCCATGAAAAACGTGTCATGGACCGTGAAATCTGGTCTTCCCCTGTGAAATCTGGTCTTCTGTGTGCATTTACCCGATACTATACAGATTTCACAGGAGAGACCAGCATTTCTCAAACTGGGGATCCTGACCCAAAAGAGAGTTGCAGGGGGGTCACAAGGTTATTTTAGGCGGGTTGTGGTATTGCCACTTTTACTTCTGCGCTGCCGTCAGAGCTGGCTGGCCGGAGAGCGGTGGCTGTTGGCCAGGCGTCCAGCTCTGAAGGCGGCGCCCCGCCAGCAGCAGCGCAGAAGTAAGGGTAGCAGTACCGCGATCCTACTATAATAACCTTGCGACCCCCTGACAAGTCTTTCTTGGATCAGGACCCCTACAATTACAACACCATGAAATTTCAGATTTAAATAGCTGAAATCATGAAACTTATGATTTTTAAAATCCTATGACCATGAAATTGACCAAAATAGACCGGGAATTTGGTAGGGCCCTAATCATGTGCTTCAGAGTTTTTAAATTAAAAGAAAAAAATAAACCCTGAAAACAAAAATAAATGCTTTTATTGACAATTAAAGGTGACTGGCAAAGAAAACAATTGGTCTTGTGTCTTTTTTTCATTTTTTGCTTCTTTATGTTGTATAAAGAAGTCCTGAGAGGGTTTTTTTCTAATGAAAAAGGGACAAGAGGGCTTCTACTTGGTTTTCACATTAGAAAGTCAGCTCCTGTCTATCCTGGTAAAAAGGTGACACGTTAAGAAACTGAAACCAGAGTAACAGAGTGAAAGGGATTTTTAGATTTTTTAAAACTCTGGTTTGAGTTTTTCTGTTAGAATTTATTTAACTTCAGTGACTAACACTGTGGAGAAAATACATCTTTGTTAGCTCCCAGCCTCTCTAGTAAGAATTAGGCGAAAGCTGCAAAACATGGGAAGTGCTGCAGCAAAACCAGGGAAGGAGAGAATTGACATTCTGGATATTTTCAAGGTAAAAAGGCAGAAATATTTAAAGGGTGGTGGGAGAAGCACTTTCAAGTCTTCCTCATACAGCAAGCAGCAGCAAAAAATTACAAAAAGTTCAATTTTTCTTTTACTTATTCCTTTATAAGTCACCATTATTGCAACATGTATATTATGTACCTGCTATCTATCTGCACTAGTAAAAGCATAACCAGGTAGGCTAAAGTTTGAATGTAAAGCCTCTTTCTTTTTTGTGGTGTTAACTGTATCTGAACCTACAAAGGCTTCTAAAAATATCAAAAAACATTTTGTTTGTACTTTGTTGCAGACAAATCTAGATGCTCAAGCACCCCAGGGTTCATAGATTTAAAATACAAGCTGTCCAAGTTTACTGCTTTCACTTTCTGTTACAACTAGTACTGAGATTTTATTGACCAAGCCATCAACTGGCCAATGACCCTCTGCAGCTGACCCAAATACAGGCCACATTCCATTGGTTAAGGTCATTGTAGAATAGTTCAGGTAGCACAAAACTTAAATGACACAGTCCTAGGCTCACCTTAATAAAGAGGTTGGCGAGTTTGGGAGGCAGACTTCCTCCTTCTGTTTCTATGTGGTATTTCATAAGAAAGCCCATTCCTCTGATACCACTAGCTGCAATGGGGATCTGCAGCACAAAGAGAACCAGGACACTTTTGTTATTATTATAATTATTACAGTAGTGTGTAGAGGCCTCAGTGTGCTAGGTACTGTACATGCACAGAGTAAAAAAGAGTCCCTGCCTTGACGAGCTTACAACCTAACAGACAAGACAGATAAATGAAAGGAGGGGAAACAGAGGCACAGAGAGGTCAAATGACTTGCCCAAGGTCACACAGCAGGTCAGCAGAAAAGCAGAGAATAGAAACCATATATCCGGAGTCCCATCGCTAAGGATTACACTGCTTCTCAAAGCTAAATATGCACAACTATTACTTTATCTTTCCTGAGTATTAATTAGCCACACCATGATGGTCAGCCTACATAGAGACCTTCTTCATAATAAGAGAGCCCCTTCATTCCCTAGTAACGCTAGCCCTAAGTTGAGCACTTATCATAGGAGAATCAGAAAGTTCTGTGTTCATGCTGAAAACTGCTTCAGCAATGTAAACAACTTTCACTCCAGTATGTTCGGAGGAAAGAGGAATGAGCTTGTATTTGAAGTGCTATCCAAACATGCTCTGGGTTCAGCACATAAACGAACTGCAGTAGTGTGAAATTTAAAATGTAGACAATCAGGAACACTTTCAACAACACACACACACACACTTACAGGGACAGTGGAAATCAGATGAGAATCAGAATAATCACCGAGCTCAAGTGCAGAACTGTCTCTCTGTTCATGGTACATTCTTCAGAGTGTGCTTGAGGGTTGTCCCAGTTTTACCAGGTAGCACTGAGAGTCTGCAAAGCTTTAAACTGTTTACAGCGCAACAGACAGAGCTCTTGGGAAATGCTCTGGATGGCCTTCAGATAGTGCTTACCCTGTCTGCTGTGGCGTTGCTCAGGATCCTCTCCTGAACGCTGTTATAGTATTTGGGGGCACAGAGTCTGCTGGGAGCTACCTTTATCGCCACAGACAGTGCAAGGCTCTGTCCATGCCTCACCATCCAATCAATCCCAGAGACATCCGCTGCAAGAGGGAGAGAGCAATATTGAGCCTTGCTACCGAGTATACCTGATATAAATGAGTTGTGTCAGGCTGACGTTCATCTCTGTTTTCATAAAAATAAACAAACACTTCAATAATACCTTGCTTAGAGAGCTCTATGCAAAACATTAAAATTAAACCCAACAATTATCATGTGAAACCCATTCTGCAGCTATGGAAACTGGAACAAATAAGTGACTTATTTTAAGGCTATAAAATGAGTTTGTGGCATAGCTGTGATTAAATTTAGCAGTTCCTGGTTCCCAGGCCCATGCTCATCCCATTGCCTCTGATGATCTCAATCAGGTATTATTCTCTGACATGTAACAATTTAAAAATGTGAAGGATCTTGTCATCACTAATGAAGCTACATCTCTTCAATGAAATAAACACATTTGCCGGAATTCATAGATTCATAGCAACCAATCACTAGATTCCCATTTTAACTCCTCAGAGTGGAATGCTATAGTAATGCCCCTAAACCACTAACCGTTCCTGGAGAATTAATATTTTTGCCAGAAACCAGGACAACGGAGTTAATTCGCCAAAAGCAGTTCGAAGTCTTAGGGCATTAGTAGTCCATGATCTTTCAATGTTGCAGCCAAACACCACAAAAAATGGCAGCAGTTTCAAAACTTTCTATAAAAACGTATTTTTACAGTACACGGGTTTCTAACCTTTTTGGTCTGCTGTATCAGTCTGTTACACTAAGACCTCAGCTGTATCTGTTAGTGCCTATAGCTTCTCCATTCAACTCTGCATGTTCTACGTATCCCCAATTCAACTCTGCATGCCCTCTGGGTAATGGAGCATTGGCTGCCTCTATTACAGGAGTAATCCAAGGCTCCACTGCGGATGAGAGTACACACTAATGAATGGGACACTAGCAGAGGAATGTGCAATAGAGGCCCTAGAATAGAAGCTCAACATTAAGAATCTAGAACACAGGTCAGGAAAGCCTCTGGGACCAGTGGCTGAAAGTGCTATTCTATAGTACTCAGGGTCTGCTCCACAGTTTAAGATTTCATAATTAATAAAACACCCTATTTATTTCAGAACACATTTATAACTAACTATCTGCTAGACATACCCAGTAAGTGTTGCTGCAGAAGAGTGCTGAGCTCCTCTTCTGACAGAAATGCACACAGCTCTGCTAGACAGCCAGCTGACGCCATGCGGGTAGCATCCTAAAAAGGAAAGGGGGGAGGGGTGGGAGAAAGGCAAAGATTAGAAGAGTTTGATACACAGACAATTTCCACTGAGAAGGCCAAGTGACAAAAGAAGCTCTGAAACAAAACCACAAAGGAAAATGAAGATTTCACAACCAGCTCCCCACTCCCACCATTTGTTGATTTCAGTCAGCTCCAAGTTTTCTTGTACACTGCAGTAGAATTCAAAATCAAGCCCACAGCTCAGGGCAGAATGTAGCACTACAGTACTGACTGGACATAAGCATTGAGTTATACACATGGAAAACACATTTGCTTTCACCTTTTTGTCATTTAAGAGGGCCTTTTGTGGACATGGAAAGGTCAAGTTCTTGATTTACAGGCTGGGAAACGGAGCAGTGGTGCCTGCTGTCTGCCTGCAAAATACCCTCTTGCTAGTGAAGATGTCCTGCTTCAAAACTTTTAGCACCAGTTTGTTACTTTAGCTTGCCAAAATGATGAGTTTACCATTGCAGTTCTCCACACATTGATTGGATTGGTCCTGCTTTGAGCAGGGGGTTGGACTAGATGACCTCCTGAGGTCCCTTCCAACCCTGATATTCTATGATTCTATGATATTTACACTGCAATGAGAATTTTTCCATCTCTGACATGCCAGCAACCTGTATTTTACAGATGTAGAGTAAGGGGGCAGTCACTACAGAATGTGAATTTTGATCTTGGGTGCAATATTATGTTGGTTCCAGAGTCAGTGTTGCAATCTGCCATATGCAGAACATGCCTTTTAAAACTGGATAATTTCTTTGTCAGTAAGAACGTAACCCCTCCAAAAAAAGGGAAATGCATTACCACATTGAGGTTATCTATACTGACGGAGACATATGCTTTTACAATGCAGCTGGTATATTTTCTACTTTCGGCTGATGGTAAGTGAATAGTTCTTAGCTGCCTAAACAAATATGTTGGTTTCTTTGTGTGTTTGACCTTCCAGTTCTCACCAAGGAAACACTAATTTCACAAAATTTAAGAGTTACAATAGATTGACCAGGGAAGTATTTTATTCTTGGATAAAATTTGCTTCTCAGTCAACATACTGTAAGGTGTTGAAGCGATTTCAGTTTTACAGATTAAATTCAGTTTAGTGAGCAATGCATAGCTTCAGCCTGCTTTTATATAAGCTCTCTTTCCAGTGTAACTCCTCCAGGAAGTTATTTTAGGAAACAATTCTGTTAGAAAGCTCAGAGTTTAAATTAAAAAACAAACAGTGTGCATGAGACATCCCCCACGGGCCCTTTGCAGCAATACCTCATCATGTCCCAGCATTCCTAGAAGCACTGTGGTGATAGTCTTCCTAATGGTTGCGTCCACTTTAGCACCAGCTCCTTGTGTTACAAATCGCAGAGCTTGCAGCATGGTGTCTCTGCAGTGAACAACCACAGGTTACAATTCAAGACTGCAGTTTTCTCCAAACAGAATGTCAACGAAGTACAAGAAGCTGGCTGCCAACAACAGATTCACATACACAATGAATAGCACAAAGGTGGGTGTGCCTAAATTTGAAGGAGATGGAGCTTCTCTAATGGCAGGAAACCATCAGCACCAAACAATGCCTGCATTGGTTCACACCTGATTGTCATTCTTACTGCTGGGAAGGGTCTTTGACCATTCACAGAGGGAAAATCTTCTCCAGTAGGAGGCTCATTTCTTAGGGAGCTAGACATTTTACTGATAGGTGGACTTATTCTTGGAACTAGGAAAAAATACCAAGTCCATATGGACTGAAACAAATGCTAAATAGGAAACACACTATTGGAGTCTTTCATAGCATATATATAACCTTGGCTTCTGCTCTACAGTCAACTAATCTCTGATGTTAATTGAGTGTTTTAAAAAAAGTTAAACTTGTCTTTCTTCCCACTGCTGCCAAGTAGTTCATACCCTACCCATTTTCCACAGCTTACCTGATGCTAGAATCCCCACTGGAACGGATTCCATTCAACAGCTCAGTAAAAAGAGGATCCACTTTACTATGGATGGCAATCAATTTACCGAGTGCATCAGCAGCCTTAAGGCGGACAGCACGGTTTGAATCTTGTAGTGCTTTGGTGAAGGTAGTCTGTAGCTGAGGCAGGAATGGTTTCAGGGCAATCCCAACCTGTACAGGCAGAGATTTAGGTGGTGGGAGGGAATCACATGTACTCAAATGTGAAACAAAAACTAGAAAGGAAAGATCTGAAAAAGTGTGGTAGCTTCTAACGGCACTTAGATATAATGATAAAATCAGCACTTGCCCATCCAGATAAAGAATCTCCCTAAAAAAATGGGAAAACCATGCAAGGACTGAATTCAGTTGTCAGAAAGCAGAGAAATAAGCACTGAAGGTTTTCACACCCATGACATGAGTATTCTTTGTAACTAAACATGGTACGCAAAAGCCCAGTGCAACTTGGTTATGTAGAGAAGGTTAACAGATCTTGAGAGTTCAGACTTGACAAAAAGGAAAAACAAAGACGTTTACCAGGGTTTTGGAATCTTACCTTGGCCAACAGAAGGCTTAATGTTTCAAGCAAAGCCACCTTGACATTCCAACTGAACCGATCTCCCAAGATCCGAATAAGTGGTCCAGTAATGCTCACGACGGAGGGTTTCAGGGCTTCGGCAGAGGTCAGTTTAATAACTAGTCCTAAGGCCTTTGCGGCTTCCTCTTTCTGCTCTGGGTTACCAGTTAGAACTCCCTCCCGCAGCACCGGAAGAATAGAAGTCACTCCCTGTCACAGGAATCAAACAAGAAAACTAGAACCAACGATGCAGACACCACCACCTAACCTACTTTCCCCCCACTTCCCATTGGAAGTGCAAACTTGGAAATACTTTAACTTCCTACTGATGTTCTTTTCCATTAGAAGTACTTTTGCTCAGTTTGATTTCATGCAGTTATGCCTCACTAAACTGCTTGTTGCTTAGTAAGTTTCATTCCTGAAAGATCTGGCAGGAAAGTCCAGTTTCACACTTCCACCAAAAAGACAACTAATATGACTCATGTGCATTATACAGTTGTCAAATATTTATTTACAACAGACACCCAAATTGGGGTATCAAGTAACAGCAGTAACCTAAAGTCTCTACACCTAAAAGTTTGGAATGCCCCAGTAATACAATATTCTGATAGCTACAAAAATCACATTAACTAGGTTACTGGAAAGACACAACAGTATTACTGTGGTAAATCCCAGCCCCACACTACACACTTATTTACCTTCTTTGGAATACAGAATCCTGGCATGTGTTCTCCTTTGGTCTCATTCCCTACCATACGAATATCCCTGTGCAGATCCTCAATGAGGGCAAGCTGGTTCCCAGCGTCTAATTTCTGCAGGAGTGACAGAACGGGCAAAGACTGTGTAACAGCATCAATCCCCACAATTATTGAATTCCTCTCATGTTTACCAAGAGATAAGCCACTGCTATCTATTCCCATTCTCTCTGAATGTCTGGCCTTTCACCCATACTACTAGTCTCGTGCAGTCCTTAAAATACTACAACCTTTGCAAAGACCTCATTTCCAGTGAAAATCGAGTGTCTTCTTGGAGGAGTATTTGACCAAGTCCATTCCCTCCCAGTCTGTATTGCTGCAGCCACCCTGGCCCACAGCTCACCTTGGTGATGGAATTGAGAGCATCCCAGCTTTCATTCAGAACGACGGGATTGGTATCATTAAAAAGTCGGATCAAGCCTGAGACCAAGTTCCTGAGATGGGCAGTGCAGTCTGCTTTGGATTTGGAGCAGTAAATGTTTAGAATGACAGCTGCTGCCTGCCTCATTCCCACCTCAGGGCTGCGAGTGGCTTCTAAGAGATCTTCAATGATAATTCTCTGCCCGACATCATCTTCCACAGACAGGATTACAGCCTGGCAGTTAGCCATTTCCTACAAAGTCAGAATGAACTTTATGTTAACTTTCAACCAGAATAAAAGCCACACGTCTCAAAGCCTTACTTAATGTTGTTGCCCTACAGACCATTATCCTCCAGGATGAACTAACAATTGTACAATTTCTGTTCATGGAAACCAGTCACATCACCTACAGGTCTTCTGTTCTTGTAGTCCATCTAGAGCCCAAATCAATTTCTTATTGGTTATTAACTAATTTTAACAGTAGTTCGTCCTTATTTAACGACTAATCCAGGGCATAAACTAAAGCTGGAACACCATTTTTGAAGAATGGAGAGGAGAGGACATGATAGATTCTCTCTAAACCTAAGAATTGCCCAAACTTTGCCCAACTGAGAAGCTGCATAGGTAGCTTCCCAAAGGTCAAAGGGCTGCACTTAATTTACATAAAATGAGTGTGGTTGCATTTTGCTCCATCTTCAATGCAAAGGTTTAGAAATCACAGGCCCCAGCACACAATACTTCAGCTTAATCCAAGCAGTTCCATGGTCTGTTTCACAATAGGGACTGTCAGCTATGGACAACTTTAGATAGTTCCATGGGAATCTCTGTGCTAGGAGACTGAAAGATCAGCTAACAGACATCTAAGAATGGAAAATGAATCCATCACTTTAATTTCTAGTTACACCGGGCTAAACAGACAGACAAAAACAATCAACTCTTGGGGACAGAAACACTCTGGACTTTGCATATTATATATTTTTGAAATATCAAGAAACAGTGTAGAAATAGAACCACACTCATAGTAAGAACTGTAAGAAAATATACCTCTATCTCGATAGAACGCTGTCCTCGGGAGACAAAAAAAAAACATCTTACCGCGTTATAGGTGAAACCACGTTATATTGAACTTGCTTTGATCCGCCGGAATGCGCAGCCCCGCCCCCCTGGAGCGCTGCTTTACCGCGTTATATCCAAATTCGTGTTATGTAGGGGTAGAGGTGTATATGTATTTTTAGTCTCTCATCTAATGCCCCAGTTTCTAATGCTACAAACAGATCTCGTTAATTGGACACACTGTTGGCCAAACCCATTTAAATTCAGGTAGTCTAAATTTCCCAACTCCTGATATACCACCAGCAAAAAGATCATTGAATCAAGGGGCTTTAAACTAGGTTCGACGGGGACAGGTGAGCAAAGCCCACAGGTAAGTGGGGAACATGGAGACCGGGGAGATGGGTCGGAAACGAGAGGGAGTGTGGGCTATATTGGCAGAGAGAAAGGAGAGTCAGGACAAAACCGGGAGGAAAGATCAAACCAGTATCTTAGATGCGTATATACAAATGCGAGAAGTATGGGGAATAAGCAGAAAGAACTGGAAGTGCTAATAAATAAATACAACTATGACATTGTTGGCATCACTGAAACTTGGTGGGATAATACACATGATTGGAATGTTGGTGTGGATGGGTACAGCTTGCTCAGGAAGGATAGACAGGGGAAAAAGGGAGGAGGTGTTGCCTTATATATTAAAAATGTACACACTTGGACTGAGGTAGAGATGGACATAGGAGACGGAAGTGTTGAGAGTCTCTGGGTTAGGCTTAAAGGGGCAAAAAACAAGGGAGATGTCCTGCTAGGAGTCTACTACAGGCCACCTAACCAGGTGGAAGAAGTGGATGAGGCTTTTTTCAAGCAACTAACAAAATCATCCAAAGCCCAAGATTTGGTGGTGATGGGGGACTTCAACTATCCGGATATATGTTGGGAGAATAACACAGCGGGGCACAGACTATCCAACAAATTCTTGGACTGCATTGGGGACAACTTTTTATTTCAGAAGGTTGAAAAAGCTACTAGGGGGGAAGCTGTTCTAGACTTGATTTTAACAAATAGGGAGGAACTCGTTGAGAATGTGAAAGTAGAAGGCAGCCTGGGTGAAAGTGATCATGAAATCATAGAGTTTGCAATTCTAAAGAAGGGTAGAAGGGAGAACAGCAAAATAGAGACAATGGATTTCAGGAAGGCAGATTTTGGGAAGCTCAGAGAGCTGATGGGTAAAGTCCCATGGGAATCAAGACTGAGGGGAAAAACAACTGAGGAGAGTTGGCAGTTTTTCAAAGGGACACTATTAAGGGCCCAAAAGCAAGCTATTCCACTGGTTAGGAAAGATAGAAAATGTGGCAAAAGACCACCTTGGCTTAACCACGAGATCTTGCACGATCTAAAAAATAAAAAGGAGTCGTATAAAAAATGGAAACTAGGACAGATTACAAAGGATGAATATAGGCAAACAACACAGGAATGCAGGGGCAAGATTAGAAAGGCAAAGGCACAAAATGAGCTCAAACTAGCTACGGGAATAAAAGGAAACAAGAAGACTTTTTATCAATACATTAGAAGCAAGAGGAAGACCAAAGACAGGGTAGGTCCACTGCTTAGTGAAGAGGGAGAAACAGTAACAGGAAACTTGGAAATGGCAGAGATGCTTAATGACTTCTTTGTTTCGGTCTTCACCGAGAAGTCTGAAGGAATGCCTAACATAGTGAATGCTAATGGGAAGGGGGTAGGTTTAGCGGATAAAATAAAAAAAGAACAAGTTAAAAATCACTTAGAAAAGTTAGATGCCTGCAAGTCACCCGGGCCTGATGAAATGCATCCTAGAATACTCAAGGAGCTAATAGAGGAGGTATCTGAGCCTCTAGCTATTATCTTTGGAAAGTCATGGGAGACGGGAGAGATTCCAGAAGACTGGAAAAGGGCAAATATAGTGCCCATCTATAAAAAGGGAAATAAAAACAACCCAGGTAACTACAGACCAGTTAGTTTAACTTCTGTGCCAGGGAAGATAATGGAGCAAGTAATTAAGGAAATCATCTGCAAACACTTGGAAGGTGGTAAGGTGATAGGGAACAGCCAGCATGGATTTGTGAAGAACAAATCATGTCAAACCACTCTGATAGCTTTCTTTGATAGGATAACGAGCCTTGTGGATAAGGGTGAAGCGGTGGATGTGGTATACCTAGACTTTAGTAAGGCATTTGATACGGTCTCGCATGATATTCTTATCGATAAACTAGGCAAATACAAATTAGATGGGGCTACTATAAGGTGGGTGCATAACTGGCTGGATAACCGTACTCAGAGAGTTGTTATTAATGGTTCCCAATCCTGCTGGAAAGGCGTAACGAGTGGGGTTCCGCAGGGGTCTGTTTTGGGACCGGCTCTGTTCAATATCTTCATCAACGACTTAGATATTGGCATAGAAAGTATGCTTATTAAGTTTGCGGATGATACCAAACTGGGAGGGATTGCAACTACTTTGGAGGACAGGGTCATAATTCAAAATGATCTGGACAAATTGGAGAAATGGGCTGAGGTAAACAGGATGAAGTTTAACAAAGACAAATGCAAAGTGCTCCACTTAGGAAGGAAAAATCAATTTCACACATACAGAATGGGAAAAGACTGTCTAGGAAGGAGTATGGCAGAAAGGGATCTAGGGTTATAGTGGACCACAAGCTAAATATGAGTCAACAGTGTGATGCTGTTGCAAAAAAAGCAAACATGATTCTGGGATGCATTAACAGGTGTGTTGTGAGCAAGACACGAGAAGTCATTCTTCCGCTCTACTCTGCTCTGGTTAGGCCTCAGCTGGAGTATTGTGTCCAGTTCTGCGCGCCGCATTTTAAAAAAGATGTCGAGAAATTGGAAAGGGTCCAAAGAAGAGCAACAAGAATGATTAAAGGTCTTGAGAACATGACCTATGAAGGAAGGCTGAAAGAACTGGGTTTGTTTAGTTTGGAAAAGAGAAGACTGAGAGGGGACATGATAGCAGTTTTCAGGTATCTAAAAGGGTGTCATAAGGAGGAGGGAGAGAACTTGTTCACCTTAGCCTCTAAGGATAGAACCAGAAACAATGGGTTTAAACTGCAGCAAGGGAGGTCTAGGTTGGACATTAGGAAAAAGTTCCTAACTGTCAGGGTGGTTAAACACTGGAATAAATTGCCTAGGGAGGTTGTGGAATCTCCATCTCTGGAGATATTTAAGAGTAGGTTAGATAAATGTCTATCAGGGATGGTCTAGACAGTATTTGGTCCTGCCATGCGGGCAGGGGACTGGACTCGATGACCTCTCGAGGTCCCTTCCAGTCCTATAATCTATGAATCTATGAATCTATGAATTAAAACTTACCATCAATTTATCTAAAAACCCCGAAACATTGTTTATAACTAAACTTAAAATACTAGTCTTCCTTACTTACCAAAAAATGAACTATGCCACTTACCAGTTGCTCATCAGGGGTGCCCAGCTTCTCTTTCAGGGCAGACATCATAGCAGGTAGGATTACACCCAGATGCCGTGTCAGAGCATCGCCTGCCACAGATGAGAGGAATGCTAGCACTCTGGTGTTTACAGGGGGAGAAATTAGCTAAAGGAAACAGGAGAAGCAACAGTATTTTACGCCAGTAAGATTTTTCAGAAGGCATCTCACATAATACATAGGCATGAACAATTCTTAAACATGGGTACATCATAACCGAAATTACGAGTGCTTCTGGGAAGTAATCTGCGAAGACTTTCAAATTTTGCTCCCAATTTTTGAACATCAGTGCAGACAATATTTGAAGCAAGAAGAAATAAAACACTCTACAAAGTTTAGATGTGTTTCAAAACATACCTTTGGCACCAAGTAAGGCAGCACCACACGGCTCTTAACAGCCATAACTTGCTTAAGACCGTCCAGAGCAAAGTCGGATGTCTCTTCAGTATCCTACAAAGATAGTACAGGGAGTTAGCCAGCTTGCCTACAAGATTATCTCTGCCATAGCAACCTAGACCTTGTTTCAAGTGACAATTTTGGGATAATCATACAACCAGCACCTATATAAGTCCTTCTACCTGGGGCTCTCAAAGCCTTTTTCAGACACTGAATCAAACCTCCCTACCAGGTTGGGAAGAATCTCCATAGTGAGGCACACAGTTTAAGCAACTTCCCAAAGGACAGTGGAGACATGTAGCAGAGCCCGATTACTCAGATGTTCCAACTCTTAGTCCTATACTTTAGCTACAAGACCATTCCCTTCCCCTCTTGCAGAAGAAATGAATCCAGGGAAGAAATTAAATCATTAGACTTGTGACCCTCCCCTAAAGACCTAGCATTACAGACCAACTCCTCCTTCAGCCTGTATCGAGAATCTCAAAACTTGTCCTACAGTGAGATTTTTTTTTTTTTAAATGTGTTGGATCATGTCTGAAACACTTACCAGCTGCTTCAGCAAAAATGGCAGGATGTCTTCAAGAGCCTGGTATCCAATTGTTGAGTGCAGTTGTTCAAATGTTTTGGCTGCAGCCTCTCGGACTTCTTCCAGAGGATCGCACAGAGCTTTTCTCACTGTAGGAACTAGGGACTCTGAGAAGAACAGCACCTACGAGATATATAGATATAATTACAGGACATCTGTCCATGACAGCTGGAGTATAGCTACACCTGAACACAACAGCTGGGAACTCAGGACTTACACAACAGAAAATAAATTGCTCTTTACTTGAAATTAATTAATGGAAAATTTAGACGGATTAATTTGTGTGAAAATCTGTAACATCCACAATGAGCTAGATTAATGTAAAAGAAGTTTTCAACTCTTATGCCTCATAATCTGAAGACAGATTGCGCTGTTTTAAGACTGCCAATTGCAGACACAAATTTATATATATATTTTATACATATACATACACACACACACACATTTTCATCTGGACAGCAGTTCCAACTAGTTACAAGTCCTGAAATTCAGTTCCTTTTATGGCAGTTCATAAAGCAAGTTTTCTACATTTTCATCATTTTATAATATCACACAGGCTAAGAAGTTTTAAATTTACCCTCTGGAATTTAACTTACTGCATCCCTGCTGGTGGACTTCATGATCTCACTCAAACCAATGCAGACACCTTGTCTCTCATCGCTCTTCTCTGACCTCAAACCCTCTTCCAGGATAGGGATGATTTCTGGAAGGATCTTCTCTCCCAACTTTCGAACAAGATCCCCCAGCGTCCGTGCTGCAACCTGTCCCCGACAATCATACAACAGGGTCACTCTGAATTGCTATCACAAGCAACTAGTTAGAACGTGTCAACCCCAGCTGAACTGGAACATTTCATTCTAACTAGTAAGAGATCTAAGGCAGTTAGCACTATGTACCTCAGTCCATCAGAGTGTTTCAGACGAATACAGACTGCATCTAGATACAGTATACATGCTACGTATACATTCATTAAATACAGTCCATACTGCCACTCTAGACAGTATAAAACCATGTGCATATTTTCACTTCCTTTTAAAATTTTAATGCAAACATCTGAAACCCAACACTTCCATTTCTTAGTCGCATGAAACTT
This sequence comes from Trachemys scripta elegans, assembly GCF_013100865.1. NCBI lineage: Eukaryota > Metazoa > Chordata > Testudines > Emydidae > Trachemys > Trachemys scripta. Next base: position 22,356,975 of record NC_048312.1, on the reverse strand, counting down.
AATGGCGGAGGTGATTTTTTTTTTTTAAATCTCTATTTGTTGTACTCTTATATGCCATATTTTATCCATAAGCAAGTGCTCATAGCACAGTTAATGATCAGTGGAGATGGGAACACAGCTATGAAAAGGGAGGTTTAAAAAAATGTTTATTTCACCATAGCTGCTCTGAATAAAAAGGGACTGCGTAGAGTAGACACGCATGTGTGTTTAAGAAGGTTAGGTTAGTGGCAGCTTTGGGGTGGCTTATACAAAGAGTAACCACATTCATCAAACACCAGTTATGAACAGAGTAACCTTTGTTAGCACAGTACCACCTGTGCAGAACCCTTACCGTTCTCTTGTCTGCACAATTACTGGCCAAGAACCCCAACAGAAGACTAAAGAGGGTTGGCAAAATTTCACGCAGTGTGCGAGGTGTGTTTGAGACCACAATTTTCCAGACGTGCAAGGATGCCTGACGAACTACGAGCTGGGTGTCTGATCGGCCCATGTACAGACCTGCCAGAACTCTGTTCCGCCGTTCCACACCAAGAGCACTAATAATGGCCTGAAATAAATAAAAGGAAACCAGTGAAGCCCACGTTGCACTTTTCACCACATGAAACTTAGAAGAGGTATTGCCATCATAAAGGTCACCCCCATAGGATCTCCCCACAAATGGGAACACAGCAACATACAACAGCACTTACCTTGTTTGACTGGGCTGTTCCGAAGTTGTCATCCTCGGAGGCAGTTTCTGTTGTCATTTTTCCAGTGACTCCTGAGATATGGAATAGAAGATCCCCAAGGAGCTGAACTGAACTAAACCTGACAAAGGGAGTAAGATCAGTGTTACATGCAGAAAAAAAAGAAAACAAGGGATACCTGTCCGAACTGACTGTTATCCTAGACATTACCATGGGAGAAAATGGGGAGGAAGAGAACCAGGTCAATGTGAACTGTCATATGAGATGCCATAAAGATCGTTCCGTCAATCTGAGTGAGAAAGAGCACTATAAAGATGATGGGATGGAGGGAATCCAAACTAAAACAGAGATTAGAGAGCCCCCATGTTAGGACAGCAAAATGACAAATAAGCCTTGATCTAAACGATGAAAAGGAGCAAAACAGCCTGTGGGTAAAATCATTTGCACACTGTCTGTCCACTGGCTTCTGTGTTGATATGAATACACACTCGGGATGCCACATGACTGCACTTATCAGTAGCCATTTTATAGAACTAATTTTTAGACATCATTATTAGCTATGACCAGGGTTCTTTCCACTTCATGTTTCCACACGAGGTGGAATGATTGTTGAGACAGCACTTTGAAAAAAGAAATGCAGTATGCATATGTGAGTGCTAAATATTACCAGAGAAACCGCTGTGGAAAAGCATTTTAAAATTGTGACCTGGCTAAGTGATCCAGTAGGAGTGTTTTGCACTATCACCTGGGAGAAACTGCATGTTCCATATTCCACTCCATATTCTGAGTCCGAGAGCACTACTACGAAGGCACCACACTTAGTCCATGTGCAGAAGGGAGAGCCTCTTATTTCAAAGCAGCTCCTACATTTCTTTAAAGAGCAACACCGAGAGGCTCTAAACCCATCCAATCTTCCAATGATGGAAGGATGGTTACTGCAGGGCTAAAAACTTATTCCCTACCTTATTCTCCAAAGGTCATCAAAGAGGCCTTGCTCAAGCTGCGGCAGGAGAAGAGCAATAGCAGTTTCTGCATACATGCTGATGATTCTCTGTCCAGCACGAAGGGCAGTGTCTCGCACAAACTCATTCTCATCTGCCAGAGCCTAGACCAAGAGACAAATCACAATAAAGTGTGGTTTTCAATGTGGAGGAAAATACCAAATAGATGGCACTTGATTTCCACACAGTGAGATGGTGCATTCCTCCCCCTCATCCATTGAAAGTAATGAGTTACAAAGCAGTGACTGCCCAGTGGAGACCTCTTCCCATTTCCCACAATCTCCAAAGTCAAGGATTTACTAAGAGCCACACATAAAACCCAGCAAACAATGCTATCAAGGACCTTGGAAGAGCAAGGAATAGAATCCGCTATGGACAATGCCATGCAAATATCAATTACTTTATTAGGCATTTAGAAATACCTGAGAACTTTCCTTCCCTACTACATGAACTTCCTGCCATCTGCTTCCTACCTTAAGGATGCACGGTATGATTGGCCCAACATAGGGGGTGAACTTGTCTCCAAAGGTGATGGGCAGGTAGTTGAACATCATGATATAACCATCCCGGACATGGGGTGCAATGTCCACTTTGCTGGCTGTAGCTACAATTTCTGGCATAAGTTTCTCAAGCTTTTCTACCCCCAACCCTGCCATGACTTCAGCCAGACCTGAAAAACAACACTTGATTTCAGAACTGGTATACACACAATGACGACACATGCAAACTACTATTTCGTCCAAGCTAAGGAACTCCAACACGATTGCTCAGCTCCTGTTATACTCACCTTGCGCTGCACCAGATCGATCCACTGAACTCTGCTCATACGTCAGTGTCTCCATCAGCCATGGAAGCAAATCCTCAAAGCACGACTCCCCCATGCCCTTCACCATGGCTCCTAATGCCTTCGCAGATACTGTACGCACCTAACGGGCAAGAGAGAGAAGTGTAGAGTTGCAAGATATCCAGTCATAATGAAAGTCATCAAGACAGAGCGATATGGAGGTCTTAATTCCCCTCCCTGATCACTTTTCACAGCTTCTCTCACTATTCCAACCACAAACTAGTTCGTGGAAAGATTAGGATTAATCCTAATTTATCAGGCAGAAACTCTTCACACTTGAGTAGAACTGTAGTTTTACCAAGACTTACCTCAGGCACAGGGTCCAACAGAGAGGTTTTCAGTCCAGGGGTCACACTGGGTAGGTAAGGAGACAGATCCTGAAACAAAAAGCCCAGTGTTTAAGTGCTGGGTTCAAAAAGAAAACTGAGCCATCAGAATCTAATCTTTATCTGGTAACAGTTGGATACAGCTGTACCCTGGGAGCTTAATACACTGTCTCCACAGCACTGATAATACACAAATTGACTCAGTTTTCCCACACATTCCTTACAGAGCACTATCACATTAGGCAGGTCACTCAAAACCCTTTCATGCTGATTCATAAATTAAATTTTTGTTTCCTAAATTAAATCCAGCCTCTTCCCCTCAATGCAAGGTTTAATTTTAGAGAGTAACTAGCAATCAAGGAATCAAACACTGATCTTCACTCTACACTATTTCAACTTTTCCTTCTGTGAACCAACACTGAAAATCTCTGTTCATTCAGAAGTAGTGGATTTATGGAGGCATCTCTCTTAGAGCACTGATATTTACCTATTCTTCTACAAGACTTGTTTGGGGAATGTATATGGCACCAGAGTTATACAGTAGATCAAAGGAGAAAGTTTATAAGCTGATGGTCTCAACTACGCTAGGATTTTCATTATCTTTGCAGAAGTCACTTGCTCACATATTATCCATGTTTAGTCAGTGGAACTGTTCAGAGCTCTCTTATTACCCTTACCAAGAACAAAACCCCAGGCACCAATAAAAAATTCCCAGTCTCTTGCTCTGTTAGTCTATTTCTCCTCTCCACAGTAAGCGAAGATCTCCCCAGCACTATACCTTCTGATCAGTCAGGGAGTACATGTTTCCAATGATCTGGGCAGCCATTTTCCTGGTGTCTGTGGAACGATCTTGAAAGGCTCTCTGAACAATGGGCATAATGAGGGCCAGAGATGGCGCATCAATGAAATGGACAAACTTGGTATCCAGCAGGGTCTGCAGGCACTCCTGGGTCTTCCTGGATGGGTCAGTGAGTGCATCCAACAGTACTGGAGCAATTGCTACACATTTCAAAATGGGAGAGAAAAATGCTATGTTTGTACATGGAACAGACAAGTGAGACAGCTTCAGCCACAGCAGGTGTCCTCGCGCCCACCCAAAGAAGTGCTAATCCTTCTAAAGAATGACAAAGTGAGAAGTGGCAAAGGGAGCCCTATTGACATTAGCTGAGAAGATTCAGAGAACATTTAGAAAGCATAAAAAACAGACACTTGGGTTGCAGTTTTCAGGTTATACCTTTCTAAAAGTGGATTTTGTTTCAAGTTTATATGATTCAATGTGAACATAAACTAAAAGGGTCCTGGCTCTAGGACATGGTTATGAACTAGAGTCTCATATCAGGATGCTTCGAGCAATCAAACAACAGATACACACACTGTTCTTACCCAGGATCTCTGGATTCCTGATAACAGAGCCAATTTGCCTAAGAGCCTGCTGTCCTGCCTTCTGCACTTTTACATGGGAGTCCGTGAGCACTTCAGTGAGCTTTGGCACGATATTTGGCAGGCAGGAAGAGAGCTGTTTTGGGGCACAGTATGCCATAGCCCCCAGCAACTCCACGGACCCTGAACACAGAGTAAGAGAAAATTAATGCAACGGAAGAGACTGGCAATGGCAGTGTTCAACTCAAACTCAGCCCCGCACAGAGCAATAGTCCAGAAAACGCACACATTGCTGAGGTTTTTAAATAATGGGAAGTTTTAAAAAGGGGCGGCAGGGCAAGATTCCTGCTCTTCAGCTACCTCTATATCTGCAAGAGAACGTTTCTTAGAATCCAGTCACAAGAAAATGCTGCTTAAATATGTTCTGAGACAGATGATAAATGAAGCATTCATTCCAAAAGCTACATGCTCCGCTGTAGCATAACAAAGAGAACAAGATCTCACAGCATTCACTGGGATGAAAGAATAAACCAGACAAGTGGTGTTTCAGTGAACTTCAAGCTCCTCTGAACTATAGCAGAGTCAAACACTAGTCCATACCAGCTTTGGTTCTCCAAGACTCCTCTTCAAGTGCCGCCAGAAGTGATGGTAGCACCAGCTTCACGCCATGAGCGCTGAGGTTGCTCATCACTGCCTTGGCACAGTCGTCTGCAGCCTCGAAGGAGGAAAGAGGACATTTACAATCTGCCTCACTGCTGGTTTCTCCCACTTCTTTAAAGAGCCAGTGGGAACATGGCCCTGGGGTAAAATAGTGTGGCTGTCCAACAGTATAGCTAGTTAAAAGACAGCCCCAACCTAGAGTTAATGCCCAGTGGAATACGATGCTATTGGTTATCAATGAAACCAAGTTCTACTAGCCTGTGGTTTGTACAAGGGTTGTTTTTTTTTTTAATTTAAATAGTTATTCAGAATAAGAATAGTTTTTGCTACCACCTCTCACATTCCTGGTTCTCAGAAACCTTTTACTCACCTCTCGCACATACTGGTTTCCATCTCCAAAACAAAGCAGCAAATGGGGTAACACATGAACCACATAGGGCTCAAAGAGCTTCCCAAGCATGGTGCAGAGCATCTCAAAGGCAAACAGAGCCCCTAGAAAAAGACAGGATAATCAGGAAATAATACACCACTCTAGGTGGGATCAGATTTGCCTGAGGAGCTAAGAGGTAATTTTTTGTGGGAAACTTGAATCCGGAAACCTCCAGGGCATCTCATTCTCCCTCCTTAAACCAGAGGGAAGGATTGTGTTGGGGACTTCTGCTCCCCAAAGAAGGCGCAGAGGCTGATAGCATTAAAAATGAAGCTTGGCAGCCTTCTGAGTCCCAGTGTAAGTTAGGATCAGAGTGAAGGAAAGAGAAATAAGGATGGAAAACATTCAGCAGCAAATGCAATGAAGAGGTTTTAAAAACCCATCGCCACCTCTGGACCAACTTACACACCTATCCTTACTGCCCTGAGTGAAGCAAGAACCTCCCTAGCAACACCCTTCTCTGAGATGAAAGTGAGGACACATTCCAGAGACTAAGACCCCTTCCTCTACTCCATTGTGAGGTGGGGTTTTTTGTTTGTTTTAAAATATACTGTACGAGAGAAAAATCAAGGTTTCAGGAGACCCACATTCCCCACTTTAACAGTATCAATTGAGGGGAAAAGAGTAACCAGATACAGGATTTCCTAGGCAAGTCAGTCAGTCCCAAGTACATGGAGGAAGTACAGGTATCAGTATGTCTGGTACAAGTGTCAGCAGATCAAATATAGAAAACTTCAAAAAGATGGAGAGGAGAGGGCCTGCCACCCACCTTCTCGCCGGCGGAAGTTCTTCTTATCCTGAATGGCATCAGTCAGCGTGGTCATCATCTTCTGCTGTTTGAGAGAAAGGATGCCAAGGCCTTTCACCAAGCCTGCCAGTCCATACGCTGCACCTTTGCGCTCAGCATACTTATCAGACTCTAAAAGCAGCTGCATTAGCTTCTGTATCATTCCTCCTGCATCGTCTTTAATTGCAGGCACAAGAGGTGGTAAACAGCTGGCAACAGACTCCTGGACCTACGGAAAAACCCACTAGTTATCCAACATATCACAAGGTGTATGTCACTAACACTATAACCTGTCCCCACCACTCACCTTGCTGAGCCACTGGTATGTGTCCCCCGCGACAGGTTTCTGCCTTCTCATGTTTCTGAATCTGAACCCATGTTTGACTTCAGAGTGTAACTGCTCAGACCCATGATTTTCAACCTTTTCTCATTTTTGGATCCCTAAAACATCTCAAATGGAGGTGTGGACCTCTTTGGAAATCTTAGACAGTCTACAGACCATCAGAGGTCCGTGGAGCACAGGCTGAAAGCCACTGGCTTAGAGAATACACATTCCCTTTATAACACTCTAAAGCCATTGCTCTGTAACTCACTACTCCTGTTGTGCCTGGAGTCCATATTTCCAGGCACAGGGATGACAGCGAGTGATGAATTCCCTGAAAGTGTAAGAGAATTACCTGCTTCTGCTTGGCTCCTGAGAACTTTTGAAAGGAGGTACCTGTTGGGATGGAGTAGACAGGGCTGCTATCAATTTCGCAACAATTGGTTTCACTTTAGGGTCACTCTTGTCTAGATGTTTTGCCAGGGAGCCCATCAGAATGACCACACTCTGTCTGACGGCATCGTAGTTGGCATCATTTGGAGCATTTTTCAGGAATTCTTCAAACACCGGCAAGAGAGAGTTAACATTGTCCTGAAAAATAAAATGTAGAACATGTCACCTGCTACTAAAGTCCACTCTCAGAGCAAGGTTTTCTCTGCTCAGCGAGAACTCGTTATCCTTATCAGAGGCTAAAACTATGCAATTATGAGAGTCTCAATTTACAGTTCGTTTTCCATACAGAGATATCACATACACTACAGCATTTAGGACCATGTGGTATCCTACAGGCTATGGCTATTTCCTCTGAAAGAGCAGTTAGTTCTTAAATATTAAAAAAAAAAAAAATAGATACACAAACCTGCCAGCCCAGTGAAATGGTGGGCATTACCATGTGGGAGAGCTGGTTTGGATTTCAGCACCCATTCTCTTGTTCCCTGAATTAGTAGGAGCTGGGAGCGAAAGAGGAAAGTGCACCTCATATTGCTCATCTGGCGACTAAGAGCACTAGCTAGGTGACAATACTCAAGTTCTTCTTGACTGCAGGAACGGCGTGATCACAAAGAGACCCCTTGAAGCCTGGATGAGGGAGTTCCAACTCTCCCCTCCCAAATCCATCCAGGGCGCAGTGCTTTGGGTTTGACAACTCATCTTTTTTTGACAGATCCATACACCAGCTACATGTGAAATACCATATATTTTTACTACACTAAACATGTATTTTCTTTAACTTTGGGTTTTTTTATTTGATTCATTTTTAAAATGCCAAAGGGTCTAAGGTTTGTATGCAAGGCCTCCTACATTATATATATAAGGGGTTATATATATAGTTCTCAGATGCTGGCATCATGAGATTGAAGTTATACACGTGACATCTTGTCAGACACAGGCAGCCTCTGATGGTGCTCACTGCCACATCTTCACAGCAGTTATTACTACTTACCTTTGTTTAATAGTATAGTCCAATTCTGCTTTTATTGCACCAGTTTTACACCATTTCAATTCCAGTCACTTCAACTACATTTAAACTTCTGATTTATCATAGTGTAAGTGAGAGGAGAATCTTAGGCTGTTAGTCTGTACTGGTCACTACTGTAATGTATTTTAAAATTGTTTGAGAAAGAAATTCTCATTAGATGAAGGTTTTCAACAGTTACTTTGTACCAATGGCTTTATCTAATATAGAGGCTTCACCGCAGTATCCAAGTCCCACTCATGTTTATTCCCATCTTTAAGGGAAGGAGAATTTGAGCTTACCTTGCCATGGGTATTGAGTGTAGAAAGAGCTGCATCTAGCATGCACTTCCGGACCTCAGTATTCCGGTCATTGAGGGCATCAGGTACAAAGAACTGAAAAAGGGGCTTCACCTGAGAACTATCCAGGTACTGAGAGAGTTTGTTCAAGGCCAAGGCTATGCCACATCTGTATAAAAAAATGTATTATGTATGAATTGGACTTCCATGATTCAGACCAGTGACTTTTGTAAGCGCTTGTTTTTTGCAGCTATCACACTTCCAATTCCAACAGTTAACAGAGAGAACGTCATGGAACCGTAACATTTCAGATAGTTCAGCAGCTGTGCCAATTTTCCCAAAGTGATTATCCCAGAGCAGCAACCACCATTTCACTTTCAGCTCCCTGCTGCAAGTTCCCAAAGGAACAATAATCTGGCATTCATACAGAAACTTTCAGCTGAAGGATCTCAAGCACTTTACCCAAACCCAAACACAAGGATCACTTAATCTACCACTGACAGGCAGTAGGCGTATAACAGTGCACATAAGCACTAAAGAACAGATTCGTTTAATACTCTATCCAATTAAAACTACAGAAAGCGTTTAAGTAGGCAGAATATAAGTATCCAAGTTGGAATTTATCCAGTTCACTAAGGCTAGCACTGTTATTCTTGACACAAATGATTGAGCATGGAACAGAGACTGAGAATCTGTTGACATAAACCACAAACGAGCCATTTTGACAGGAAAAGATTCTGTTCTTATGAGACTGACAGGGATAAATTTGTGAAGACCAACAGTCTGATACATGGGTGGCAGGTATCATAGGCTGGGGAAGGCTGTGCCTTCCCAAACAGCTATGTGTGGCTCTGCCCATGTTCCGCCCCCAGGCCCCCTCCTACTTCCTGCTCTTTACAATTCCTCTGTGGAGCGGCTCCAGCTCAGGATGGCACTGGGGCCGCGGCCGCCCGCCTGGCGCTCTGGGGCCACACTGCCTGCCCGCCTGGCGCTCCGGGACTGGGGCCGCTAGCCTGGGGCAGGGGCCGGTGGCTGGGGTGGGAGGCTCTGAGATGCGGCAGGGCCTCAGCTGGAAGGGGCAGAGCTGGGGGCTAGCCTCCCGCAGCCAGCGATCCACATGCCACCCATGGTCTGATGGATCTAGAAATGTTCCAGAAGAATATGCAAAGCTGTATTGGTCTGCACAGTTTGCTCTGAGAGGGACAAGTGTCCCACAATAGGGGAGACGACCACAATCACCAGTTGGTACAAATGCAGTTTACTCCTCAAACACTTCCCTGGACCATACACTGCCCTCTCACCTACAATAACATGAGCAAAAGCCTGAAGCATCTCATTTAGGAAGCACTGGAAGTGAAGAGCAGAATCTGAAGAGAGACAGTACCTTGCTTCCCACTGGTCAGGTGGAGACTCAGATATCACCCGTCCCAGAGCATCCAAAACTGGAGGTGGCCTCTGCGAGTGGGGAAATGGATACGTTTAATCAGCATGCCTTTCCAAGGATATATACACACACACACAAAACATGAAGGGAAAAAAACAAAGTTTATAGCAGAAGTTTATTAGCAGCTTGGTCTAGTTTCCTCTCTTTAGCCTACAGAATTTAGATCCATGATGCCTCCCACATCTGCAATGCCACATTTAACAAAAAATAAAGGACATATATGACGGTGCTAACAGAAGAATGTGGTAAGTGCACAGACTGAGTAAGAAAAGGACATAACACTGAGCATGTGTGATTTGTGCCTGTAACTCCACACAAGAGCAGCTACTTACATAGAGCTTCTCCTGGTAAATCTCCATAAGTTTACTCATGACTTCAGCTGCTTGGTTTCGATACTGCTCTACCGCTTTGGAAAGAGCCTCAGCACCAGCTTGACGCACTGCTTCCTCGTAGTAGATAATATCTTTGATCAGCAGGGAACAGAGATCAGGCTGCAACTCCAGACCCATAGATTCCCACAGCCTGCAAGTAACACAAAGAGGTGATTGATCATTCTTCAGACAACTAGAGATCCCCCTAAACACAGAACACCAGACAGATCTAAAGTTGCACCCTTTTGGGGGCAAGACCTACACAGATCCTCGGTGTAAGACCCCATGTGGGAAGGCAAATAAGCATCACTGTTACAATCCACTAAATAGAGTACAGTTCTCACCTCTCTGCCAGTCTTCTAATCTCATCTTCCACATCAAACTTGACCACCCAGAGCCGGCGCAGCAGATTCAATCCATTCTTCTCATCACTGTCAGGTGTTGGTAGCACCATCTGCAGCGCCATTAGTCCCTGAATGAAATGATAGGACATTCAGTGCAAATGTCTGGGCTCTACCGCCATCCTTGGCAGAGATGACCTTCAATCATAATACAGGAAATCTTCCATGTAAAGGAAAATTAGGGATCGATTAAATTAACTTTCTAATGAAGAACGTCTTGACACTTCTTTCATTTTGCCAAAAGCTGCTGCAAATTGCACAAAATGAGTGCCAGAGACAGGGTAATAGATAGGCAAAGGGGATAGTGTGGGGGGAGCGGAGGGAAACTATTTCAATTTTACTGTGTGAGTGCCATCTCACAGCCATGCAAAGAGACTAACACTTGATTAAAGAACCATTTCAGCATTCTCACACAAAAGAAGTGTTACATTCACCTTTCTGAAGAACACACTTTGTAATTTAACAGGGAAGTTATATTGCCATCCAGTTGCTCAATAATCACCAGTAAAATAGTGACTGAGGACTAAGAAGGAGGGATTAGGAGAACATAAAACCAATGTAATTAGGTACAGCAGCCAAGCAATAGCGCTCAGCTGCTTAGAAGTCCAGGCCTAGGTAATTGCCTAGATCAGGAGCCCAATAAAAGACAGAAATCACACCTACATTGAATAGGACAATATACAGTCATTTGCAATTGTTGCCATGGTGAGAAATCCCATAAAAGGGGAAAGAATTATCCGAGTAATGCTGTGCACACTCGGAGGAAGATGCTCGCCTGAACTTGCTTTTCCACAATAGAGCACCAAGAAGTAGAGTTCTAGTAGGTGTCTAGCACTGGACAGGACTCCAGGGTTGGGGACAACTCTTATACTATGCTAGGAGGAAATTTATTCTTCAAAGTAAGTCCATGTCAGGATTCAAGGGGAATAAAAGCACTAAGGCAACTAGACTTTCTTCCGTCAGAACACTTGTGCTCTCGAGCTGGATAACGAAACACCAGCATAACATAAACTACACAAAAAAGCCTCATTAAAACAATGTTAGGATTGCAAAGTCAAGCACTCAAAAGTTCAGAGGTGTCAGAATTAAGATGGTGTGTGCAACCTGAGACATACACTTTGCCAGTGGAGTTTCACAGATACTTGCTGACAACAAAGAAATATCAAAAACTCAGGAATACGGAGTTACATTTCAAGTTCTGGAGAGAAGCGCTTTCTAGTACAGCGGTTCTCAAACTGTGGGTCGGGACCTCAAAGTGGGTTGTGACCCCATTTTAATGGGTTTGCCAGGGCTGGCATTAGACTTGCTGGGACCCGAGGGCTTCAGCCCTGGGTGGTGAGGCTCAGGTTACAGGCCCCCCGCCTGGGGCTGAAGCCTTTGGGCTTCGGCTTTGGCTGTCCGGCCCGGGGCAGCAGGGCTCAGGCTTCAGTCCTCCCTCCTGGGGTCATGTAGAAATGTTTGTTGTCAGAAGGGGGTCGCAGTGCAATGAAGTTTCAGAACCCCGGCTCTAGTGACTACAGACCCTTTTGCCCTTTTCATCCTCAAGCTTGACACTGACTCTTTCTGCCCCTCCCTCATCCAAGTCCAAGTCTCCTTTTCCCTCCAAATCCCAGTCTTCCCCCAATCCTGGCTCCTCATCCCAAATTTCCCAACGTTGTCTAATCTCAGCCATCTCTTCTCCCAGACCCTGTCTCCTTGGCTGACCAATCCCAGTATCCACCCACTCCTTGCACCAGTTCCCAGATCCAGTCCTGTGCCCACTCCTCATGCTCTTCATCCCAATCTACTCCCTCTGTACCCTTTGCATCCCACACCCAGTCCAGCTCTTGTCCTTTCTGCATTTGAGTCAGGAAGCCACCTCCTCCACGCTGCCCAGATGCCAGCAGGGAAAGCACTGAGAGCACAAAAGTCTCTCTGCTCTCAGTTCCTGTGTCTGGTGCTACAATGATGAGCAGCAATTGCATGGAAAGGCCTGCTGAGCTCCTGCAGCCCAGGGATGCAGCATGCCCCATGCAAACAGACTCTTCAGAAAACTAGCTGCCAAAATGCTAACCAGTCTCTATTAAGCTTGGAAGAAACTGTTTGCACATGCTCATAACTTGGCCAAAATTTGGACAGGTTTTGTTGTTTTTTTTTAAATGGGAACAGTAAGCGAGACATGTCTGATACCAGAGGGACCCCCTTCCTGCCAAATTTCAAGTCCCTGCTCCAAAGCATGGAGGTGCTTAAGCTTCTCAGCAAATCTGCAGTAAGAATTTTTAACTTGGACAAAACAACCTCTTGTCCCCTTATCCCAGTCTCAGAAATGGCTGACCCATTTTTGCTGAAACTTTCTAAAAACATTCAGCCTGAGGCAGACAAGGAAGATTTCAGCCCAAATGGCCCAAAGTTTGGCAAAGTTATAAGCAACCAGAAATAAAGTCTTCCAATGTGAAGCATCAGGCAACCTTTACTATAGGCAGAGCTACCAGCTCCTCCTATCATTATTTAAGGGCAATCAGAACGTTAAAGCGTTACACAGCTGTATGGGGAAGGAGACAAGGATAAGCCAAAACTGCTATTTGAACCACAAACCCAGTGCAGACCCTTTAATGCAATTAATAACGTTCTGACTGTCCATAGTTGGAACATTTAGTAGTCACAGTCTCCCCCTACAGAGCTTAGCCCAAAGACCCGCTTAACAAATGATGGCAACTATCCCAATCAGGAGGTTGGCAGCCTGCACAAAGGACTTAGAGAGCTCCGAGTTTAAGTGGGAAGTCAGAACAAATGTTTCACACCTACCCTGAGAGCGGCATCTCGAACATTCATGCATGGAGACTGCAGGGCCTGGAGTAACACATCAATCTCTTCCTGTTCTGCATAGGCACAGCCATCCTCTCCACTGCTGCTGGTGCACAGAGCTGTCAGTGTATTGGAAGCCAGAACCTGAAACACGATTACAAAGCATTAGAGATCCTATTGCTAGCCTTCTGTCCCATTGCACTCATCATAAATAAAATATAGGTGGATCTGACTACACCGCAACAAAGGAAAAAAATCTAACAGACAGTCCAGTGGCAGTGCAATGTGCAGCCAGGAAGAGACTTGGTGCTTTGCTTTCTAGCTGGGAAAGGCTTTTCTGCCTCTCCTCCCCATCAGCATCCTGGCCAATACAGAATGAGCAGTGTAGTTGGACTCTGAAGGGAGCCACTTCTACACTGCTTTGCTGGAGGGACAAGGACCACCACACAAGGCCTTAGAGAGGAAATAAAAGGGACAAACTCAGGGGGAAATGGGGAAGAACTAGTTGGTCCAATAGAGGAGAAACAAAGGCTTGTTATCCTCAGATACTGACACCATATAAAACAACTGGTGGTACGTGAACATCCAGCCTCAGAGATTTAGAAGTGATGGATATATCTCTTAGGTTTAGCTGTTGATGCAGCTTAGGCTGGGTCTATACTGCTAGACCAAGTGGACAGCTCACCTGTAACCGCGGAGAACCTGTTCCAATCACCCTGGTCAGCAACAGCAGCATATCTGTGCGAGGCAGTAACTCAGGGCCATTCTAGGAAGGGGGAGAAAAAAAAAATAACGTCTTGCCACTCTAATTTGTTCAAATGTAACCCCAAAAGGTAAGAGACAGAGAAAATCCAGTGCTAGCAATTTAGCTGGGCAGGAAGGACACCCACTCCAATGCCAGCTGCACTCCTCCTACACCAGTGAGAAAAAGATCTTGAATCATTACATCTGACACACAGTAGGAATTTGCTTTATCCATAACACTCCTAGGGATTAATTCAAACTAATCCATATACAAAATAGCCAGCTGGCAGACGCTGGGATAGTGAGTTTAGCTAGGCAATTCAGTACCAAGAGGATAGACACCTTCAAAATATCTACGACAGAGACACTGAAGGGCTTCTGAAGGGAAAGTAATATGTGACTAAGCTATTTGCAAGTAGTGATGGTTAGGTCCTCTACCATCAAATGAAAAACGTATCTGAACAAGGAGAAATCAGATTATTTGTGTAGCACCAAATGTGTGCTAAAGTCTACCACATAAAGCCTAAGAGGCTGTGAAAAAGAAACAGATACTCCCTATAAACCCTTATCAACTTGCCAGCTTGTGAATTCTCTCAAAACAACAAGTCTCAGACCGATTGTCTAAGAACAGGGGATACAGAGCAAGTCAGCAGCAGGGAGCTAGGGAAACTGCTTCACTGATATTCGAGACGCAAGGTGGGCAAGGGAGTATCTTTTACAGGACCAACTTCTGTTGGGGAGAGAGAGAGACAGACACGCTTTCGATCTACACAGAGCTCTTCTTCAGGTCTGGGAAAGGCACTCAGAGTATGACAGCTAAATACCGATAGATACGTGCTAACTACTTACACTAAACTATCTGTTCTATCTTGTGTTTAGCTGTGACTTTCTGAATACTCTTCCCAGGCCTGAGGAAGAGCTCAGACAAGCTTTCGCGCTTACACACTCTCACCCACAGAAGTTGGTCCAATAAAAGATATTACCTCACCCACCTTGTCCCTCTACTATCCTGGGACTGACACAACAACTGCATACAATCACTGATATTTTCACATACAATAAATAGCAAGCTTTGCTGAAGGAACAACTTAGTAGCTGCACAGAACTCTTCATCCCAGGGTTTCTCGCTGAAGGTATCAGTGCCCCCATTAACCACTCCTTGGCAACTCTCTAATCTTTAATGCCATTATCTTCAAAGTGATCTCCTCACATTCCTCCAGTTCCCAGGCCTGGGGAATGGATGAACACTGACCTCATCCACCAGTGACGTTTGGCCACTTGCTGATCTCAGCTGAGCATGGACTGTAAGGATCTGCAGGATCTTGACCATGAGTGCCTCCTTCTCTTCACTATCATTGGGCGTCTCAGTCAGCACTGTCTTTAAGAGAGGAAAGACTAAGGAAAATGCTGGGGCTGATAACGATGCAGTGCCTGCAATGGGTAGGGAGAGAGAAAGAAGAAATCCTGTGAGCACAGCAGTCTCTTGGGCCGTCATTTACTCTGTAGATATGCAAGAGATTAATTTATTATTCTTTAACTTTTATATTGTGGTATCGCCTAAAGGCCACAACCGAGTTGGGCCCCATTGTGCTAGGCAACACAATAAATGCCCCGAAGAGCTTACAGTCTAAAAGAGACAAGATGTAACAAGTGGACTTGGGCGACAGGGTAAGAAACGTAGCAAAGTGTGCACAATTCTTAGCTATTCTAAAGCAGCAATCACAGCTTACCACCTGCCTAACCACCGTCACACTGTAGTTTCACTTCAACAGCAGTGGCATTCAGGCCCCAGTATTGGGCAAGTCTGAGATGCCTGCTCTCAGTGCTGGTGCATTTTATATTAGTGTGCTGGGCTTTTCATTGAGTGACATTAGGAGCTCAAATGATGTCAGACACTTAGGACCGTGCAGAAAAAGCACAAAAAGAGTAAGAGGAATCACTGAAATTCAGAGGCAAAAAGATGAGATGCTGAGCTCGGCATCAATAGCTGTACTGCTTTTACACAGTACCCAAGCATCCTAGCCAGACCATCCCCTCAAAGCCGTCACATGGATTCCAGGGGACAAGACTCTGTTAACTCTGGTTTGAGGCTTGACAAATAAACCATTTAGAACTCCAGTTGTTTGGCAGCTGAGTCTTTTTCTCTCATAGTGAATCAGCTTTAGAACAGTGTGAAACACACACTCCTCCCAGCCAGTCCAAAACAGTGAGGTATTAGAATATAAAGCATTAGAAAGGCTAGCAAAATAAATAACCCTAATCCCCAGCTTCAGGCTATACTGTCAAGTGTTATTTACTGCAGGGTACAGCATGAATAGAGTCACTGGTTAGGTAGGGACCAGTATTCATAAGAATCCTCCCATGGGACCATAGTTACAGTCCTTTTCCAAATATTGCTAAAAACAGATAGCAGTTAGAGAGCGTGAATACCCAGAAGAAACGATTGCCTTCTACTTGCTCTATCAGTGAATGCAGATTTTAATATCAAATGGAAGAATAAAGAGCTGTGCAGAGACAGCACTGCAGTGTTATAAGCCAGTTTCTCTCATGTAGGACACACAAGCTGTCAGAGCATTCCAAGGAAGAATTATTAATGACCCTTTTTCCTTATGAAGCTGCTAATTATTTAACACTACTACAAAAGAAGCACGGATGACGAAGCCACAGCTGTGGAATTTGCTCTCTCTAGCAGCCCTCTAGAGCCAAAATACGGTAACTTCAGGGCATATCTCATCATGGATCAAGCATTGGCTTGACTATGGGTTTAAGCAAGGGGGGGGAGGGGGTCTTGATTTCTTTACAGTTAGAAGGAAGGGGCTTTATCAGGGAGGAAAGCTATTTTGCATTCGTTGCAGACAACAACAATTACTGTATTTAAGTATGTAAAAATATGCCCAGATGCTTCAGAAGCAGATGATTACATCAACTTTTGAAGGGGTAATTTCACGGTAAACCAAGAAATTAATCTGAATTTAAAAGATTAAAAATATTTTGGATATTAAGAGACATTAAAGCACTGCAGCGTTTAAAAATCTTCAATCTAATGGGAAAAGGAGTTAAATCCAATTTCCAAACAGAAAAGCTGGGAAAGCATTTATCAATGCAACAGGATTTGCACAACAATCTACTAATGAGCAAGTTCTCAGACATTTGTTCAAATAACTGCTGAGTGGGAGGACAAATGTGTATCGTGGTTATATCCAGTAATGGCCGCTTTCAGGAAAGAAACTTTAAAATGGATCTAAATATTAATGAGACAGTACAGTTGAAACAGATGATATACCGCAGAGTCGCAATATCACTGAGATGTTAAACAATGTATTGAAATGGAAAGCATCATGGTCCATTGCTTACTAAACTGTAAGGAGTAAGTGTACTGCAACCACAGAAAAGCTGACCGTGGTGGGTGAAGGACTATAAGCACTGGGGTAACAAGGTCTTTAAAAATATTAATAAAGCTGTATCCCAGATTTCCTCTAAAGAACTGTAAGGCTGTATCCCAAGATATTACAGTGGTCATAATGGGACAGGAATAGAAAGGTTAAGCTAGATGGTGAACAACCTAGAAGCCAGGATCAGCCACAGCTCACACGGCAAGCAAGCTGGGGCAACTCAGGCCCTTGATATCATGAACACTCCTTTTTTTCCCTCTTTTTGCTTAGTCTAATATTTGCCACTTAGTCAACACTTCTGTTAAGCAGTGCTGAATACTAAGAATTATTCTATGTTTGCACACATTTATGAACCATGCTTACAGATTCCTCTGCAGGATGTGGGCCTTAGTATGAACTCTGGGGTAGCATTATTTGTTTGTATTATGGGTTTTTAGTTGTGTTTTTTAAAGAAAAACTAAAAAGGAATAATTGATAGCAATTTTATATTTGCACTTATTGTACCTGTGACAACATGTGTTACTGCTATTACTGCAACCAGAAAAATCTTAAAGAGTAAGACTGGGGGTTTTGGTAAGTACAGGAGCTTTTCAATCTAACCTGGGGGAAATAAATGTGAAGTTTTAGCTCACAAGAGGCTGTACAAATATCTAAAAAAGAATCATCTGGAAACCCCCCCAGCATCTCTCACCTGGCTCTCCCTTGCCAGTCCTGCTGGGGATGGTGTGTGCATGCAGCAAGCTAACAACTCTGTTAATGGCAGTAGACAACTCTTCCTGGCACCAGGATTCATCTAATTCACACGCCGGTTTCATCAGGCGTAAGGTCACATGACTCACTAAAGTACCTAAATATAATAAAACAGTCTTTGAGTGGACTAAATACCAACAATAAAAGTCATCCCCAGAGGTAAAACATAAATCCCCAAACATTATCAACCAGTGGCGTTGGAGCAATTTTTATAGTGGCGGTGCTGAAAGCCACTGAATAAAGTTGTAAGCCCTGTATATGATGGAAACCACTTCCAGCCAGGGGATGCTGCCGCACTCCCAGCACCTCTCGTTCCAGCACCCGTTACCAAACTTCCAGAGAGAAGGAACTGCTACCCAGAGAGCTAAGGGCTCTCACACCAGCTGGATGAGAGTAGGGGGAACAGAGTACAAGCTCTCCAGCTTATGAGAGATGTCTCCATCTATGTGCATTTCAATCAGATTTTAGGCTAAGCCAAGAAGATTTAGTTTAATTCTCTGATCAGAAATGAGCTGGTTTCTGCAAGAGCCATCAGGAAATCCAAGAAAAGAAGCCTTGTGCATTCAAAGTTTCTCTCAGAGTTCTCCACATAAGGGCCATAGGTCAGTTGTTAGCGCCATCTGATGGCCTGCTATGAGTTGCTAGTTACGGACCATTTCCACATCCAATGAACAAACATCAAGTTTGACATTAGTTGGTACCCAGCTTGGCAAGCTCAACAAGGTAGCCAAGGACTGAACGATGAATGCGTGCGGAGAAAGAAGTATACTGGGGCAGATACGCCCATTCCAGGACAGACAGACATATCTGTTCTATTGCTAAAACAAAGCGGTTTCAGAGCTATCTAGCTAACATATTTCACACACTCTATATTCACTTTAAGAGTTCCAGAAAAAAAACAATTACAATCCCATATAACAGAAGCACTCCCTGAACAAGAAATCTTGATACAAACACACAACAAATTGCAGACACTAACCGAAAGTCTTCAGTCGAGGAGGCATGACACAGGAAGCTAAGGAAAGGAAAGCGATTTTAATTCTGGGAGCAGCCAATGGGGATTTTAACAGTGGCAAGAAGGAGCCTATGAGAACCGGGATGTACTGGGTTAGACCAAGAGGGTTTCTCTTTAGAACAGCATCCAGGAGTCCTAGAGCTGCTTCCAGTTCGCCATCAAGCTGCAAGAGAAATCATTGCAATGGTTACTCCACAGACTATCTGCAAATCAAGGAAGAGGTTTAATCTTTTGTTTCTGATGAAAAACTGCAAATGGATTGTTGTTGGTTGTTCTTGCATTTTCATTAACTTTTCTTTTAATTGAAATGATTTGTTCATGTCAGTTTGCAGAGGTGACAGAAGTGTGTTGAGTCAAAAGTATTCGAATACCATCCCCTGTCCCCACCCTAGAGCGAGCAGAGGTCCAATTTCAGGCAAATTCAGTAACTTGCCTCCTTCAGTTGCTTTCTGATCTGAGACTCCTTCTCCAGCTGTGCATGCAGCAACTCCTTCTGTTTAGTAGTCAGCTGCACCTCCTCCTTTATTCCTTTCTTCTTCTTTATTTCCTGTAGGAGAGAGTTATTGACATTATTTAGGAACTATCACCACTATCCTCTCCACACAGGCTGTGGGGCGGGAGGGAAGGAGGTGGAGACAGAGAAAATGCAATCAACTCAAAATTAGCTACTCATAAGGCAACATCAAAACACTGCTCCAAAGACATACAACTCCTACTCAAAGGGCTGGTCTACACTTGAAAATTAGATCAACCCAGCTTCCTCACTCAGGGGTGAGAAAGCGCCACATTCCTAATCCTAACGTATTTAAACTGTCCTAAATCCCCAAACAGACAACGCTAGATTAGCAGAAGAATTCTTCCGCCAACCTAGCTACCGACTCTCGGGGAGGTGGATTACCTATGCTGATGGGAAACCACTTCCCTTTGGCATATGTAGTGTCTACACTGAAGCGCTGCAGCATTTCAAACCTAGACAAGCCCTAAAATGCAGAACGAAGCTCCATGAATTCACAACACAACAGAGCATCCCATCAGCAGCAAGGCACCAGTCTTGCCGAGCGTTTGTTCAGCAAGGAATTATTCAATGAACTGCCTTTCAGTGGCAACAGCTGTATGCAGTATTTCCACTGACTAGATCAGGGAAATTAGAGGCCTCCAAATAAATCTGGGGGATTTTTTCCAGCAAATTACACTTTCACACTTGAATAAGGCTACCCAATTTAAACAGGATTTACCACTTGTCCCATACAATAATGGGAATTAGATGGGTTTCAGAGTAGCAGCCGTGTTAGTCTGTATCCGCAAAAAGAACAGGAGTACTTGTGGCACCTTAGAGACTAACAAATTTATTAGACCATAAGCTTTCGTGGACTACAGCCCACTTCTTCGGATGCATAAGTAGGCTGTAGTCCACGAAAGCTTATAATAAATTTGTTAGTCTCTAAGGTGCCACAAGTATTCCTGTTCTTATAATGGGAATTAGTCTCTCATACAGACACAAGAAGTGTTAATTTGCTTGCTACGATTTCAGTTTATCACATTTAGTCCCAACGGCGGTGTGAGCTCTGGTCTTAGGTTGCATGTGGACTGGTTCTATGCTGATCTTTGCAGGAGATGTCCTCTCCCCACCTCAGCCCTGAGCTCAGCACTACCCGTTGTCACAAAGTCAGGCCAGATAGCTGCAAGAGGGCTCTGGAAGGCTGATATGTTAGCCCTAGAATGTTAAAGGCCCTTTTTCTTACAAGTTGAGAAGGGGTTACCTCGGGTCTTTTAGGGTCACCTGAATTGATTGATTATTGCTGGATGCTATTAAAGCCAACACATTTCAATCCATAAAGTGATCCTTATATGTACTGTGTACATCAGTCAGATTTGTAAAGGCACTCTCCCAGACATTAACATCACATGTAGACAGAACCGATACTCATCCTGTTCCTATGAGGGTTGGGCAGGTCATCGATCAAACATATGGCAACCTGTCCGAAAAGAGCCCTTTGATTAATCTGACATAATTCCTTCTACTCTGTTCTTTTCCCCATGAAGCATATTCTGTACATACTGAATGGATCTGCTAGTTGTTACCAAAACGCAAGGTCCTGTTAACGCCTACTGAGAACCTATTAATCGACTGTTATACAAGATGCATGAAATAAGAGATGAGGATAGAAGAGACCCTTGCACATGCACTATATACTGGTTGCATTGTAATCACGTTCACATCACTAAAACTGCACAGCATATGAATGCATTTAAATCAATTTTAACAGCTGGTATTTGGACACCAAAAATTTACATTTCTACCAATACCCACACCCACACACAACAGAGCCATGCAATGAAACAGATGAGCTAGGCTGGTCATTAAAACCTTCAGCGTTGGGTTGTCCTGCTACTATCGCCTCACCTCCTTCAGCTCCAGCTCAATGATCTGCTCCTTGAAGGAATAAGCCTTATTCTCCCTCTTCATGTTGGCCTTTTTCATGCTGTCTTGTTGTGCACTGAGAAAAAGGTATTTAGAGGAATCAGCACAATGAAGCACACGGAGAAGGTTCCTGCTAAAAACCCAGGAACACCCATCTATGAGCAGCTGCTGAAGCCCTTTACCCTAAGACTGGAAGCCACTGGAAACTGACCTCCACATTCCAATTTACACAGGGAATTAAAAGCCTTTACCTCTGTATGATGGATTTATCAAACAGCTCCCCCTCTGGTGTCTGCATGATGGCAAACTCTTCTCGAGTCACATGGCGCAGAGCTGGGTTCTCCATAGAAGCTGAGATAGTGCTGATCAGCAGAGGGAGCACTCGGCGAGGTGAAAGTACAGAGAGCGATCCCACTGCATTCATGGACGACTGCCAAGAAAAAAAAAAAAAAACCACACTGTGGTCAGTAAAAAGCAACAGAGAGTCCTGTGGCACCTTTAAGACTAACAGATGTATTGGAGCATAAGCTTTCGTGGGTGAATGCCCACTTCGTCGGATGCATGTTCACTGAAACAGTCTCACCATGTTATTCACAAGACTATGTCCCTGCTGAGTTGGCTCAAACTATTTTTCCCCTAGGCCATTTTCTCCGAGCAAAGAGCTCCTTGTCTAAGGTGCTCCTGACACCTCACCCAGGCCTAGAGCTCAGCCACTGCCCCATCATTTCCCTTGCAACCTCCTATGGAAAAGGTTTTTTCATTCCTGCACTCTTTCCCTCCCACCCATGGCAGAACAGAGCTCCCTCCCTATGGACCACTCTCCCTCTCTCATCACCTCCACCCTTTGCCACTGAGATGTCCTTGGAGATAGTTCAGGAAAAGCAAAAGCTAGTCACCTGGTTTATGGGTGACTGGGTGGTGATTCTGGGTAGAATTTTATCCAGCTGTTTGGTAATGAAGTCTTCGGGGTCTATCTTCATCTTGATAAGGAGGACTGGCCAAAGCCCAGACTGCACCTCCACTGGAAAGATGTTTATGGGAATACATAGGCATAATAAATACAGAGCAGGGACTGCCAAGAAATCTAAGCAACCCCCCAGGCAGCCCTCACCAACACCTAGTAGCCAGTAGGATGGTCTTGTCCCTTCACTCACCCAAGGAAGGATGATGGCTCACTAACAGCATCTCCAGGGCTAGATTTTCTGTCTCAGTACGGTCCACCTCCAGCCCTGCTACACCTGAGATCACACACAGTGTCTCCTGAAGCACACGAGGGGGTATGTATGTTTTCCCCAGCTCAGACAGCTCTCCAGTCTCTGTCACCAGAGCCTCAACGGGCAGCACCTGAACAGACAGAACTTGCAATTAACACATCAGAGCACATTTTTGAAGGCCTTGCCACTTCTCTCCACAGCACAAAAAAAATTGTATTGGAACAAACAAACTGCCTCGGATAATATTGCGAACCTGCAGACTATGGAAGAAAGAAGAGATAAAGGCTGGGGCTGTGGTTGAAGCACAGAACTAAGAACCATGTAAAGGGAAGAGAAACTCTGAGAAAGGAAGGTTATTCTGAACTCAACCAGTGGGGAAAGGCAGGATAAAATAAGTCACGCTCCTAGAGGATGGATTTGGGGACGTTCACTCTAATAAATACATCCAATCTGTATAATGGGTAATTCCCCGCAACGTCCTTACCAAAAAAACTTCTGCTAAGCATCTTGGATCCATCTGACATTGGGAGGGAGTACCTAAGTGACTTAGGAGCAGAAGTCTCACTGACAGTCATGTAGGTGCTTTTGCAAAACCCACCTATGGTGGTTGGATACTGCAAATCAATCTACTTTATAATTACACACAGTCACAGCCTAGCAAATAGTGTGTTTAATTTGGTCTCTTATTTTATTATTTTTTCATTTCTAAATAATTACCAATAAAATGTGCATATTATACATAATTTTTAAAGACAGCCTGAACAGTGCATCTGAACTATTAGCTAAGGGCAGCTACTAACCGGCACATCGAGAAAGGGAACAGAGTACTCTGGCCTCACAAAGGAGACAGAGAAAATAATAGGTAACTACTTAGACAAAAGAACACAGGCACATAGAAGCTGGAAGTCTTCCTCCCCAAACAGAGGCACAGGAAGGATGGTGAGGACAACTGTGGTCACAAGGAAAGGTAAATGACCCGGACACCTGTACAGTTACTTATGGAAGTCTAGTAAGGAAGGAGTGGTGTTATGTGGGATCATTAACACAACAGCCTTTATAAAGCCAAAATTCTGGTTTTGACATCATGTTGTGCAGCAACATTAATAGCAAGGGAATTACAGGGGCTGAATCCGCATGACACCAGGAACTAGTGGCAAGGGAATAGACCTGGTGATCATTCACCTTATGAGACTTGAGAACTGTTTTCAGCTCCTCCAAGATCCCATAGGCCAATTTGTACCCTCCAAGTGAGGACAAGAGTTTCCTAACCGTCTTCTGGGCATGCCTACGAACATTCCAGTTCCGGCTCAACAGTACTGCAACAAGGGCTCGGTGGTACTGTCTGAAAACAGAGAGAAACAAGTTCAGCAAGGGAGCTAGTCAGGCAGAACATTCAGACATGTAGATATCAAAAAGTCCAGCCTCTCTGTGTAAAGTCCCAGGACCCCCGTCTCCACTGCCTGCATTAGTACTTCAGCAAGTTAACTGCATCCGATTAAAACAGACAATTTCTACGTACTGAACTTTATTTTCAGGGAGCCGATGCGCATGATCCAAGAGGAGGCGCTCTGTCAGCTGCAATACCGTGCACATGGCTGTAGAGAAACACAAGACATGTAAGACAAACAGTGTGAGGGTTTACTTGCTGTGGGTTTAAAGAGGCTGGATCTTAACCTATGAGCAGACAAAGAGCGCACAGGACACTTCAGAACAACATATCTGAAAAAACAATCCTTCCATAGCTGCCAAGACACATCCTCTACTGATCCTGTGTAAGAGGTAACAGTATCACAAGCAACTAAGATTTTGTCCATACTGGAAGTACCAAATGTAACTGAACAGGACTCTTACTAGCAGGGTTCTAGTATGATTCCCCCGAGCAATGTGAGTGGGGACAATTTTTATCTGATAACAGGTTATAGAAACTGGGCTATAGACAAGACTTTGTGTACCCCGAGACATGATGGACCTAAATTCCGCAGCAATGCCCTAGTATCTGTGGCATTCTGGTGCAGCTTCATTCAAAAATGAGCATATAATACTATTGCTACAATAGGCTGTGCTACTTAATTTATGCCATTCTCGGATTCTCTGTTTCCGCATGCCCCTGGTTTTTGTCTCAACAACATATAGCTGCATGATAGATGATGCTGAGAGAAGCTGGAGGTTTTGGCATTTGGATAGGGGGAAGTGGGGATTTTTGGCAACCAGAAAGTCATCAGAAATGGTTTGGCATTGTTAGGCAACTTTGTTCGCTATTTCTGCTTACATAATCTGTAGTGAAACATTTCACAATTGGTCACTTACACGGTCAGCATTAGGCTCCAGAGTTGAAATGTAATTGCAATTAACAGTGGCTGTTAAGTATCTGAGGGATATTATTTCAGGTTGTCTGCAGACCCAGGAGGATCTCTGTTCATGTTTCCAAAGTTTCCTTCACAACAGTGAGAGCAGGAAACTTCTTCTTTTAAATGAAAGCTCAGATTCTGAAGCATAATTCTATAGTAAAGGGTGGATTCTGCAGCAGCACAGAACACATGCGCCCTGGCTATCATCACATCTCTATAATACTGTTTTGCTATCATTGTCTTGGGGAAAAAATCCCTGTCCATACTAGTCAGGGAAACAACACTAGCACCTTGTTCGTGACAGCCATGTTCAAAGAGTTGTTGTGCGCATAGCTCTGCTCTTAACAGGAACAAGTACAGCACCTTTCAGCAATACTAATATCAGGAGAAAAGGAGAACTCTGACTTCTGAACTGTGATCACAGTGAGTAAAGGAGAAATAATATTACTTCAAATTTAGAAAGATTTACATCTTCAAAGCTCTGCACAGATAAAAATCACTTTGAGAACTAATCAATCATCTCATTTTCAAAAATTTTGATTGAAAAGGTCATGTTTTTCTGGACACGTTCTGTTAATTTTTCCTTTAAATCTTTTGAATTCATTTTAAACATGAGGGGACAAAATGGAGACAGCACTCACTATAATTCATAGCACAACAGATTTTCTGTCTCCCCCATTATTCCTCCTCCACAAATCTCTCTATTTCTCCCATTGATTTTCTTTCCCAACACATCATTACTTCTCCCCTTTTTCTCTTTCCTCCACCAGACCTCACTCTTTGGGTTTCTCTAGACTAAAACTTGTGATAATCTACTGACTGTAGATGCTCCACAATTATTTTTGTCACGGAACAACATTTGTGAAGTGTCTAGATTAGCATTTAACAAGGTGTTTGATAACTCAAAGTAATCAACGAATTCATGTTAAAAGAGGATCATGAGTAGACTAGACAGGCCCTTTGAGAGAGCAATCTGTTCACTTTAGTCTGAAATCTGACCCTAGTGTCAGACAATATGGCTAATAAGCAGCAGCAGCTCTTGTAAAGTCCCAAATAATAGGATTAAACAGGAACTGGATGTGTATCAATGAACTCTGATCACATTTAACAACTCACCTTCCTCTGATGCAGACTGCAAGAACTTCTCAGAAGTGAATATTTGCTTTTTCTCATCCAGAATCAGCTGCCAGAAGCCACTCAGCTTGGACTCTGAGAGAGAGGGGGAGAGATTTTTCCATCAAGGTAATTCAAAATAAGCCAGGATTTACCATGCAATTATTTCTTTCATTGAAACATAGTTCAATCCTGTCTCTTAAATTGGGGTTCTTTACCTTCACTGCTCTTCAGGTACAAAGCTTCCACAACTTCCCGCTATCGCATTCAGACTGTATACCACCTACACACCCACCCACAGCCCTGTTACAACAGCACTTTCTACTACAGACATTTACTTATGAACCAAGAGATTACAATAATTAGAAAGCCCCATTTACACCTGCATCTCTGTCTCATCCAGACCTTCCTAGGACAAGTCTTCCAAGTGATTCAAACATTGAAGGGGAGGAGGGAACTTGCACGTCATGTTTGGTAAACAGGGAGCAAGCTGTATAGAGGAGTTTTACCCTAGCAGATACCTGAGTTTGGACAGTTCTTGGAAGGAGGCTTTGGTGGTGGAATTTAATTGGAAGCATATCACCTTTGCTACTCTAGTGGATGGTGGGGTCCCCAACTGCTTCTTTAGAGGGTCATTTCCCAATTTTCCAATCTCACCACGCTCCAAAGAAAGAGAAAAAGTGTTGCAAAAGAAAAAGGATGTTCTTAATGCTAGTTTAACCAATGCCTCAGTCAAAATTATGGGAATTTAAGACCTAAGTGAAGATTTTCTGTAATGAGAGAGACCACTAAAAAGGCGTGCTGCACCAACCTAAGGCACTAGAGTCTGAGATTTTCACAGCTATGGCACCGTAACAGTTCTGCTTAGTCTCACTTACATGAGATCTGCCTGCACTTGCTCCACATGGGATAAATCTTACCATGGTTTATACTTTAACTGGCTTACAAACAGACAAGGATTCTCTATGAGGAAGCAACAGACAGACTAAGAATATGAGACTATCACAAATCCACTGTCAGTGTGCTGGTAACTTGTTCATTTGTGGGCTCTTACCAGCTAGGGCATCAGCCAAAGACATCCTACAGATCAGCAAAGCAGAAGCAACGCCTTCCGTTACCATGGAAACCTGCGTACTTTGAGATGCAGACTTTTCCACTGTCTGGGTGAGCATTGGTAATAAGTCCATTGCCTGTAATAATGTGTCACCTGAGGAAAAAGAAAGAGATAAGAGGCAAGAGAAGGTGGACTTCGTGGATCTACACTGAAAAATTCTAAGAGCTCATCTGTTGTCACGAATCCAGTTATGGAAATGAACTACAGAGACCATTCAGAAGGGCCTACATCTCCAGAACAGACAATCTGCCAAAAGGAGTCTAGTTCCTTACATCACCACTGTAATTAAATTTTAACCCACGGCAAACAGAGGCACTTTCCCACTCCTCCCTCCTCAGTAACATGCTGCCTTCTCTCTGAATTTCTGTTCAGAATGAAAGAAGATTCCGATCCAATGCTACACAATTACTCATCCACCCAACTTCCACCCAGTTTCCTTGCATTTGACAGAGAATGTTTCCTGAACAGAGTACATTTTCTGAAATAAGGCAAAGCAGACTTCATTGGAAGGTCTGTGAGCACCTCTCTCATCTCAAATAATCAAAAGTCAAAGGATTCTACCTTTGGCTTTCAAATTTAAATATCCTTTAAATTAACATTCAAAACTACCTTTTTTACATTTCCAATACAAGATGTAACACAAAATACCATAAACAAAAAGAAATGTTTCCAAATATGTAACATCACCAAATTTCAAAGTCAGTCAAGAAAGAGTATTTTAACCATAAAAAAATCCAAGAATTAGATCAAATATCTTTATATTCTTCATATTTATCAGTTGCTGGGGGAAAAAATTTCTCAAGGTTTGCCAGGTAGGTCAAACCAATGGCACGATCAGCAAGACGAATGGGTAATTTTCATTTTTGTAATACTGATGCCTTGATCCCTGATCCCATGAGCAGCTGCACACAAGCAGACCCATGCACCCCGATGAAGCCCCAACAACGTCAGGGGTCTGGCTACAAGGGTCTCAATGCAGGATCCTGGCCCTCACCACTAACTTAGTTCTCAAAGTATTTGCTTCTGCCCTCATAACAATAGACAGATTCCTGGTAGACAGAAATGCAGCGTTCACTTAGAAAGTCCAAATTCAGTCACTCACAATGAGAAAATGAAGGCAGTTCCACAGTATCTGTGTAATATTTACATTAACTGTTCAGCCACACCAACACTGATCACCTCTTTGGTTTATACAGTCTCAGTAACAGTGGATTTATTTAAACGTCTATTATATATTTTATTTAGACTACAGAGCCTGTTACTCTACAGTATGGGGATCAAATTTTGGGTCCACAATGATGAGGGCCAGTAGAAGCAATTCTCAAAGGAGTACCAAAAGTTTGGGCTTTCAGAAGACCTTTACTTCAGAAACAATTTGTCACACAGAATCTATCTATATCCCTGCAATGATCAGTTTACACCTAGAAGCATGAGATTCAATTACCCTTCTGTTACCCTGCATAACTAAGAGTTATGATCATAAAGTTTACCTTTGAAAGAGGCTAGCATGCATTGCAGGTAGGCATGTCTCACAGTTGAAGTAGAGGTTTTAAGGCTAAAGGCTTTCTTTAACCACTCTACAAGCTTCTTGGGAACTTCTGTGGTGAACCGATTACACCAAAGAGCAAGGACAGAGACAGCATGTACCAAAGTGCCTTCGTGGACTGGGAAGAAATGCAGAGAAAGTCAACACAGCTATCTCAAACCCATGAATGCATTGAGAAGGTAGCAGGAAGATGCTGAGGAGTGATGGAAAGGATATCCATCACTACACTTCAAACTGAACTTATATAGCATATTCTCTCTACAAGGCTGCTTTATCACTATAGAATGAGGGTCTACACCAGCAGTTCTCAAACTGTGGGTTAGGACTCTGTTTTAATGGGGTCGCCAGGGCTGGCATTAGACTTGCTGGGGCCCGAGGACAAAGCCAAAGCCCGAGCCCCACCACCCAGGGCCAAAGCTAAAGCCAAAGCCCAAGCCCAAGGGTTACAGGCCTCCCCACCTGGGGCAGAAGCCCTTGAGCTTTGGCTTTGGACCCCGCACCAGGGCAGTGGGGCCCAGGTGGGCGAGCTCAGGCTTCAGTCCCCGCTCCTGGGGTCGTGTAATGATTTTTGTTATCGGAAGGGGGCTGTGGTGCAATGAAGTTTGAGAACCCCTAGTGTACACAAAGGATCCCGTAACTCAATAGCTGTGTATCAGAGTTATCTTCAGCAAAATATGCTCTGCACGAAAATCCTACTCCGGCTTGAATGAAGCTGGGCAGGATTCAGAACAAAGAAAACTGTGTCCTCACCTTCTTGTTGCAGGAAAGGGATGAAAAGTTCAGCCATGGTTCCACTCAGATCTTGACTTGAAGATCCAGAAACCACATGATGACTAAAACTACCAATTCCTAAAATGACAAAACACTCCCTGGTTGGTGCCCTACTACAAGAGTTACTGCAAACCAAACAATGTAGGCTACAACCGACACCTCATAGCTCAGTCCCATTCATCCCTGCCTGTCCAAATTTCTCTCCATCGCTGCACCAGTTCTGGATTTAGCCGTCCTGCAGCTACAGAACCTGGTGGACCTCTCTCTAAATTTCAATCATTGCTGCAACCACCTAATCCTCCTCCTTTGGCTACACATTTTAAAGCTTTCTGAATTTCCACGGGTCTCTAATGGCCACCAACAGCCATCAACCTACTTAAAGAGCAGAAGGCCATTAGCCTGCAGGCAATAATATGTACTGTCATCCAAGACCTTCCAGCCATGGCTGGTTAAGAATTACTGGGCTGGGAGCATTCAGCCCAGACACTGACACCTCAAATACTCATCTTTCCGCTAAATCTGTTCCACTGTAGAATAAACCTCTCTACTTTCTGCCAGTAGCCTTACCTGAAAGGACACTTATCTTCTGAGCCACAACCGTCAGTTTCCCCTCAGAACCTGAGAACAAAAAACACGGTGGTGAGAGAGTTGGTAGCAAGCAATCTAACTGGGGCATTTATTAAATCCATGAGAGAGACAGACTATTTTTACCAGAAAACTGTTCAGCCTTCCATCTGATCCAGACCATGCTGGCTCTATTCAACTTTTACAGCCGACATACAATATGGAACACTCCTCAAAGCTAGCAAACTTCAGCTGATCTGCCCTGACTCAGAAGTTACTTACCCCCCAGAATAGCAAACAGGTGTCTCCCCAGTGACTCCACAGCCGATGGATCACTGCATTGTCGAGCCAGATTCTTTAATGCCACCACTGCCTCATCCATCAGCTGTGGACTGTTGGATTTCAGTTGACCTAAAAATGAAATGTGCAAGCTACGAGTTACTCAAGAGCTATGCAGATTTCCTCCACAGGGTGTGAAGTTATCTTTGTGCAATCCATGCGGCCTGCCTTAGCTTCTGGCCAAGTGAGAATTTCCTCCCTTCCATCTTGGCAGGGCATATAATCAATATTGTTACTATTAATGCCGCAGTTCTACAGCATTTTACAGACATTAACAAATTTACACTCCACTCCTCTTTGAGATTGGAATGATACTTCACTATTTTACCAATGGAGATACTGAGGCACATGGAATTAAGTGCATTGCCCAGCATCACAAAGCTAGTCTGTAGCAAGGCTGGAAACAGAAGCCAAGTCTCTTAATTCCTTGTTCCATGCCTTACCCAAAAGCAGCCGTCCTCCTGGTACTAAATCACTTTGCACAACAGGCTTCAGGCAGCCACAAGATTGCTAGAACTGAAACCCCAATTCTTTTCAGAAGTTTAATGTGCAATATTTCAATTCCGTAACACAGTATCGCCTCCCGCCCACGACAAGGACATCTTCATAGTCAAGAATAGCACTAACAATATGGCAATCATAAACACACAGGCACAGTCAGAGTTGTAGGGAGTCCTGCTAAGAATCTGTCAACCCATCCAGAGGTCATGGCACTTACTGGCCAGTCCCTTCACGATGTCCAGAGCATACTGGCTGAGATCAAGGGTCACGGATGCTAGCAAGCAGGAGATTGCTGGGGACAGAAAAGAAGTTATGGTATTAAACAACAACTGGCTTTTATCCTGGCAGTAACCTCACACAGTCCAAGCTCTCAGAGACCATTAGAGAGGAGTTGTTGCCATAAGAAGTGGAAAGAAAACCACAGAAACTGCCTCCCATGGATAAATTTAGTCAGAATTATTCTACACATTCAGCTCTGAAAGTCTGTTCCCCACAAGCAGTAGATACCACATACCTAGCCACTTGGGATCACATCACCAGTGTGACCCCTCCACATCCACCCTGTAGGAGCCAGCCAGCCTGCCCCCTAGCTCTGCTCACAGGCAAAGAGTCTGCCTGAGCACAGTCCAATGGGTGGCATTCTCTTATTACCCACACCAATTCCTGAACTCCAAGGAACAACCCTTCATGTCCCCACCCCATGTTGCTTTAGAGAAGACTCACTTTCAATCACGTTCTCAGGGCTCCGCAGTAGGGATTTCTGCAGAGTTGGTAGGATCAGGTCCTTGAATTCAGAGTGAGTCACATATCGGAGAAGGGGGGCACAGTTATCCTGCAGAGAGAACACGGTCAGGCACCCAACACAGCAGCAAACATTATACATGGGACAAAAGTAAAAACAGTGCCATGTGTCTCACCAGCAAGTGCTTCTGAGGTTTTGTCTTACTCATCACGATGGTCTTCATGTAGAAATCCAGAAGGGCACTCTGAACAACCAGAACATCTGTTACAGTCATGTCACAACCTGCTCACACTCCCCGAATGCCAGCAGGGAGCCAAAGATCATGCCCCGTCTTGTTTCCCCCCAAAACACTAAGCCCCATTCAAGCTGAATTTCAGTTCTCTTACCTCTCCCCCACACACAGCTCCACTAGGAAGCATGGTTCTTTGCCCTATCTGCCAGCCTGAACATAAAAAACCTACAGAGAGCTAAGTGCTCAGCTCCATTCCTGAAATGGGGATATAGAGATAGGGAAAGGAGGTGTCTTGGCCATCTCCCTAAAAGCAAGAGATACACTGAAGAGCTGGGTGTGCCAACAGTCTCCCTACGCACAACTCAGATCAGGATACCTGAGCTTTAATCAGATCAATCTCGCTTTACTATCAGACTGACAGATGTAAAGCACCAGCCTTGCTGTAACATTTCTACCCCTTCCCAATGGAAAATCATTCTGATTATTATGGAGGAGAAAAAGGAGCCAGTGTTCTTATTTACCTTGTGTCTGTTAATAACATCCATCTCTTTCTGGCTTGTGCAGAATTGCACCAGAAACCCCAGCATTGCAGCATAGCTCTGGTTTGGTTCTAGACTGAGAATGACAGACAGGTACTGATCCACCAGCCCTGGGTTCTGTTGAGAAGAACCATAAGATACATTAACTCAAGTGACACTAGAAAAGTCAGTGAATTAGGTCACACTGTGTCAAACCATATGTCACCTCTTTCCAGAGCCTGTTCAATTTCTTCACAGCTCCAGCCACTGCATGCTTGTGAGAACCTCCCAGAACTTCTAACAGAAGCAAACACTGGACTTCCACCTGCCAAGAGAAATAGGAAAAGACACATTCACACACTTAACACTTGAGAAATAGAAATAGATAACGTTCACTCTAACTCTGAGTAAGGCTTCTAGGATCTTCATCAGCAACTTCCTCACCACAAATGACTTTAAACAGGATTTCAAATAAATGTTCCTGTGAGCACTGTAAAGAGAACAGCAGTTTCACATCTCCAATTGGTACTGTGTTCCAAGATGGCAGGAATAAGGTCCACAGGACAGACCAACCAATCGAGAGAAAATAAAGTGAAAAGCTTCTTAACACCATCCCAAATGTGATATAATTGGCAACCTGCTTAGGAGACACCCAAGATGAGACCAGCACAGGATACTGCAGGGTTGGGGTTCAGCTGCATTACTAACAGATCTGGGGGGGTATCCAAGACGAGAACAACAATTTTGTTGCAGTTCCAGACAGAAGTGTACAGAGCAAGTTTGCCTGGCTCTAGCCAAGGCTATTAATCTCAATACCTCCTGCCTCTTTTACCAGAATAAGGGAGACCAAAAACTATACAAAGTGTATAGGGTAAACAAAGGGAAGAGAAAGGCCCTATGAAGGTGGGTTTTAATGTAACACCAGCTGTTACAATCACCACTACCAAGCCCACAGTCACATTCAGGATTCTTCATTGCCACATTAGTCTGGAAATACACAGCAATACTTCAAAGCCTCTTCCTTATCCCTGAGAGGCAAGATACCTTTCCAGAGCACAAAGGTACCTACCAGCTTTTTCCATGTTTCTCCTTCTCTCTTGTCACGTGTTGGGAAGACTATGCGCACAAGCAAACAAATCCAGGAGAGAGCCAGCGAAGCTGCAGATCCACTGCTCTTACTGTCACAGAACGGGGAAAAGGGAGTGAGTCTAGAGCTCCAGAGATATTGCTCAGCCGCCTTAACCCAGGACACACCCATTATTATGCCCCAACTGGAATCTGTCACCTTGTTAGTGAAGCATCTTTACTGGAGAAAAACAGCTGACGTCTCAGATTTTAAATCAATTCTCAGCACCACTAATTAGCACATGTTAAACATTCAGAATCCTCTGAACACCACATCAAAAGGCCAACCCTTGCCTTCTGGGGATGTCAAACCACAATATGAGAAAGATCCCTAAGATCTGTGGAGATCCCTAAGGCCAGTAGAGAAGGGAGAGGCAAACATTTTGCAAGTTGAATCCCTGGGCTGCAAGTAACCCAGTTCTCTCATCAGTTGCTCTCTTCTACAGGCTGACTGGACTGCACTGTCTCAGATTTCTGAATGACTACTCACTTATCATTCACCCTCAGCCACTTTGGCGCAACACACTTATTTCTGATTTGTGCCAGATCTATTTTCTATCTCTGTTGTAATCCTCAGCTCTCTCCCAAGGTGATGGCAGAAGATGGATCTTTCACATGCCTGTCAGAGCTCTAATAATCATACCCCCATTTGACCTCTCTCTCCTTCAAGGTACAATGTCATAGCCAACATCCTTACAGACAACAACAGGATCAGAATCCCTTAAGAACCAGCTGCTACCAGACAGTAACTAGAGGAGTAAATACTACATTGCATGGATAAATCGAGATTGGACATTTTTTCTAAGAGACATACTCCAATTCAAATCCCTAGTTACTGGGCTTGATGTGGGAATCACCGGGTAAAGTGCTGTGGTCTGTGTTATGCTGGAGGTCATGCTCAATCATAATGGTCACTTCTGGCCTTCTGGACCCATTCCCTAACTGGGATCTCTGGTTGCTACTGTAATACAACAGCAATAAAGTGTTTTAGAAATGAATCTCAAGAACACACCACAGCAGGGGTAACCAATTATTTTTTTTCAAGGTCCAAATTTCTTGGTCAAGGTCCAGACTCCAGAGAAAAATAATACAAAACCAATAACAATACTGGTAATAAGTAAATAAAAAGATGTCGCTGTCTGTTGTAAAGCATCTGGTGGTCTGGATTTGGCCCACGGTCCACCTATTGACTACCCCTGCACCAGAGAATCAACCCAAAGCAGATTAAAACACCAAAGCTAATAATGTCTTGAAATTAAACAGCTGAACAAGTGTCCCTTTCCTGGTCATTCCTTGATAAAGCAGCTTAAAAGAAGTCGTCCTGTATTTGAAGGCTACTGAAAGGAAACTGTAATCCAGCCCAACCCTGCTATCTGAATTTCACTAGAAGTAAGCCTCTCCCTTCCCAATGGGCATTCAGTGTGCTAGGTCTGCATAAAGAAGTACTAGCTGCAGTACTCTCCAATCAGAGTCAAAACAGGCTTCAGCAGAAGTTTCTGAGTCACCCTCTTGGAAATTATGTTGCTTCTATGGCAAGATGGTCGACGTGGTCAATGAGAATAAAATACGATCCATCAATTTTCCCTAATTCTGCTTGGAAAACTAAGAGTTACCCCCTCTCAGTGGTAAAGCTTCCATTCTGGATGCAAGAGGCTGACTGGCAGGATTTCACGACATGGCTTCATGCACAGCAATGGGAATAGTCAGCCCTCACCTTGGAACTCCAGCCTTGCCACTGATCCCTGAAGACTGCAGGGATTGCAGAAGGTTCTTAGCTGTTGCTTCTGGCTGGGACTCTGCAAGCTGCTGGAGAGCTGACTGCAGGGCTCTGCGGGATGCTGCATCTCTATAGGGAAAAGGAAACATTTTCTGTGACTGTTTCAGATATTAAATTCTAGATTCCACACAGAGGGTTCTGCCTCCTCTTACCATCAGTCTGGCCAACAGCCATTATCTCTTTACCATTCCAACAGGTGAAGAAGGGTCTACATCATCTACACTCATGGCAGAATGACCCATTCCCTACCTCAACAGACAGTCTGACCTGACCAGAGGACCACCACAACAATTCTCATCCCATGACACAAGATTAACAATTCATTCTGGCAGGCCCAAAGGGGGGGTTTCAACCATTTCTTTACTACAGACCACAGTTTAAATCGAACCCAAACTTGCTCAGTTACAGCCCGATCCTGCAACTCATGGAGCTCTGCAAGGGCAAAGGGATGCACTCATGCACAGTGATTTGCAGGATCAAGATCTGAATTTGTTTTTAATTGAAAAGATGAATTTTTGTTATTTGGTGTTGTAAAACTTGTTTTTCTACAGATTCTAAATGTTGGGCCTACCTTACTGGACAGCACTCTTTTATGACAAATCTCG
The DNA here is from genome assembly GCF_013100865.1 of Trachemys scripta elegans. Taxonomy (NCBI): domain Eukaryota; kingdom Metazoa; phylum Chordata; order Testudines; family Emydidae; genus Trachemys; species Trachemys scripta. The sequence goes on along the minus strand of NC_048312.1, from coordinate 22,320,955 downwards.
CTACATACTACACACTCCACATCAACACTATTTCCATATGGAAGATACTACAGTCAAGTTCAACTTCCCTGCCCCACGTACTCACCTGTAACGATGCAGGGTGAGGCAGAATAGTTTGCAAAGGCCTTTAACCGCACTCTCTGGCAGATCTGCAAGAAATTGGATTCCAAAGCGCTTATTTGGGAATCATCAATAAGGCCTCAATCCCACAAACATGCACATGCTTCCTTTTACTACTGTGAGTAGCCCCACTGATTCCGGTGAAACTATTCATGGCAGTGAAGTTAAGCATGCGTGTAAGTGTTTGCAGGATCAGGGCCCAAGGCTGATTGACTGTCATGACAAAAAAAAATGGGGATCAGAATTTCAATTTTTAGAAGTTGGGAAAAAATCAGATCACACAATACTTTAATATTAAATTGTATGTCATAGGAGATTATGAGAAAAGTCAAATAAATATCTTTTTTTTTTAAAAAACTCATTTTTAATCATTAAATGCATTTTAAATTATTTAAGAGCATTTGAAAATCCCATACTCTGCTACTCTGAACAGATATAAAGCTATATTTGCACTAATGATTCATGGAGGAGTCTTATTTAATAAAAGACTAGCCAGGGTGATAAAGAACATGATTTTATACAAAAAACCCTAAAAGCCATGGCTGTGACATACAACCTTGGGACCTGATCTAGAATCCACAGACACAAAGGAAGTCTTTCCATCAACTTCAATGAGCTTTGGATCAGGTCCTTAATCATTTGTAGAGAGCAAGTTAAAAATTCTAGGCTTGCTTTGTAATCAAGAAGCATAATAGAAGATCCAGCCTCCTACATGAAATATGTTAACACTAGTTTGAGTGAAACCAACTGGACATCAGCATCAAACAGGGCTCCCTCCGCTTCTCAGTGTCCACAAATATTTTATGAGTATCTGCTGAAGGATTTAACCTTTATATTTTCATTCCTCCTCTTTTCTTATGTCTACGCTGAACAAGATACTCAAATTGCTGCTGCATGTTTCCTCATCACCCTCTTAGTTACCTTTTTCCAAATGTAGAGACTAAATTTTCACTATGGTCAGACTCAGTGGGGCAGAGTTATGCCACAGGATAGACCCAGATGAGTAATCAGCTATCGGTTGCTTGCTCTTAGATCAGGAGCATTTTGGAAGTGATTTATTCACCTTTCAGAAGAGGTATGCTATCATGCCCAGTAATACTATCATCACATTTACAGAACACCTTTCACCTTGAAGGATCCCAATGAACTTCATGTAAAAAGGAAACATGTCAGTCAACACTGAAAAACAGCCACCTTTGGGGTGGTTCACAGCAGCTGTTTAAAAGTACACAACACCACCACACAACATGTTAAAACAAAGTGGAAAAACTAAATTTAAATCACTCCTGCAATTTCATCTAAGCAAAATGTATTTGATCTCACAAAAATTTACCAGTACACCTCTACAATGGGAATATGTAATAAGCAGGAATCCCACTTTACATCTTCACTTCTCATCCGAGATGCCTGTTTTAGGCTTTGCTGGAGCCCGAGGCATAATTAACAGTGTGAACCAAAGGCTATGAACCAGAGTAGCCTGGCCTTGGCAAAATAGCAGCACACCAAGTAAGCACATTCCTGACCTGAGAGGATGGTACAGTGTTCTCAAGTAATGGAGTAAACACATTCCTAGGAGATGGTACAGGAACACACAGGCCTCTCGTAAGAGAAGGATGAGATGACAAGATAACAGTTGGGGAGGTTTTGTTTGAACTAGCAGGCACAAGGTACAGGGCAGTAACGAAAAACATATGGAATGTAATATGTAACCTGTTGGTAGCGATGTATAAAAGGGGAAGGCATAGGAGGGGCAACTTTGTACTTGCCGAGTGGCTGCCTTGTGGCAGGCATACATGTGTTAATGTACCTCTAGCTCCTATGTTAATACTGTGCTTTGTCAGCAATAAACCTGGCCAAGCGCCTTTGCCACTGAACAGAGCATGTGGTCTTTCCTTATGAGTAACATCGAGGTCTGCTGGTGTTTAGAACTGTTTAGGAGGAGGAGAGGGGCAGAACAGAAAAATGGGGCAAAATCTCCAGGGCCAGCAAGCCATGCTAAAGAAGACATGAACCTCAGTACTTGTGTATACATACAGACAGACACAGACAAATAATTGTTAGAATTGCTTATAAGGGAAAGCACCTACTCCAATGCCTACAGCCCTACGGCCTCAAAAAAGGGCCACAGATTTCAGTCTTTTAAAATGAAGTACACTGCAGGGGTTCCCAAACTGTGGTAAATGGACCACTGATGGTACATGAACTTGATGTTTCATCCATTCACTCCACAATTTTTTCAGACGGTGGTATATGAACCAATCAAGTTTGGGAGCCACTGGTTTAGTATATGCCTAAACCCATTCCACACTCTCTGTGAAAGAAATAGCATACAAATGCTTTAAATAGATGAAATACAAGTACCTTGCCCAGTGACACATCTTCCCAGTTCATTAAGTATCTCTCTTCGCTCCTTCACACTGGCTGTGGTCACTTTTACAGCAAACCTCTTCAGTGTATCAGAAACCTAAAACAACCATTCACACACAAAAAAGTTGTCACCATCAACATATGGACTGGACTGCACAACCAGAACAAACAGAAGCACCAGGAAGGGAGAATGTGCCCTTTTGCAGACAGCCAACTCCTCTTACTAACTGACCGGTGTGGTTAGACACAGTCATCCAAAACACCATGGTACTACGCAAATCAACAACTCCTGCCTGTATCCATGAAAAGAAAGAATTATCAGTGTCTCATACAAGGTGAAGCTCCTCTACTTGTTTGATAATTCGAAATCTCTTTCATATATACAGTAGGATGACCTTTCTCTGATTTTCAACCTGCTTATGTGATAGTGCATCCTCACTCAGTAATATACAGTACCATTAGACTCCAATTACCCTTTTATAAAGTGGACAGACTATATTTACAATGCAATGTGTCTCATGTGAATCACTTAAGGAACCAGTAAAATCAATTGCCTTAGTACATGTGACCTTTAAAGGTTGAAAAATTTGCACCAGAATAGAATGCAGATCTTTTGCTTTCCAGTGGTGCACTTTAGCCCCTAGACCGCACTCACTCACTCATTTAAGGGGAGCTTCCACCATGAGACAGTCTATGCTGCAGGCTTAATTTCATATAGTGAGTGTTTCACTTATGACTTCGTACTGAAATTACGTAAGAGGAACAACAAGTGAAAGGTTTCTCATTGTACCTTAACAGACACCTGTCACATGTTCATGGAGTTTGTATGGGTTCGTCTCCTTTTAAACTGAAATGTCTATCAGGTTTAAAAAGTCACATCCTATTTATAAAAAACTCTTTCCTGTGTTACCACACAAGTGGAGATTAGATTGTTAATTTTTTTGTTTCAGTAATTTAATTTTCACCATTTATGCTGTCTGTTTACTTTTTACACCTAACCCAGCTTCAGAAGTTGAACTAGAGAACTCAATTTCACTTTGGTGTATAATCAGTTTCACTTTTCAGTTTTCATGCACTAGCACCACGTTGTGATGTCTGGACTGAAAACACTGCAGGAGAATGTTTAAATCCCAATCCCAGTAATAACCTGTTTCCTTAATTTTTAAATGTATTAGAACATTTAATATTAAAGTTTTGTAAAATATGTATGAACAAAAATTTGTTTCAGGCTGACAGCAGGGCTTGGCACATCTGGTGGCAAGTAACAATTGATGTAGTGTCAATTTCCTGCATCTGCAGACAGCCTGAGACAGTAGATGCATGAGAACCACCTAAATATAAAATCCCAACCCCAGCACGCAGTCCTCAGATGCTTCATGTACAGTACTCCAGCTTCAAAGCTGAAATAGCCTCCATACTGCCTGCCTCGTCTCTACAACATTGGTTATATTGGGGCACACAGGGAGCCCAATTGAACTGTGCCCTGCACTCCAAGGAACACATACATCCCCTCCACGGACTCCCCAAATCCTGATCCATCTCCTCCAAAGCAGAACTCCACTGGTTTTGTAATAAAAGGTCCCTTCATATGCATGGAAATGGCAGGATTTGCTCTTAAGTATGAACTGCCTCCATTGATCTCACTGAAGCTTTTGTCTGTGTACATGAGACCCCTCAAAATTGCTGACTGGAATTTCCAGGCAATTCCTACCTCTCCTTTCCTCCAACTCAGCCATCCTAATCCCTGTGCTTCTCTCCAAGGATGGGCAAAAGGTAGGGTAAATCTGGCTAGCAACCTGCAGAATTTGTCGAGAGATGGTAGTCATCAATATTAACTGTTTGTCAGCCTACCAGTTAAGGTATGAACATGTGAGAAATTGTTTTAAAAAAAACCTTCCATTGTTAAAGACAAACCCAAGATGTCTAGTAAGTACTGATGGACCATATATAGGTATGACAGCCATTTACAATGAATACACCTCAGTTTTCAGACACTTGGGATAATTTTAAATCTGCATTATAATCTAGTGGTTCCCAATTGATCCACTAATCTACGGAATGGGCAGTTTTTACCATTCATGCAACTTCAGTGATGAGGAGTCATTGTGCAAAGGTCTCATGCACCCCTGCTTGTTCTTTTTATTAAGATTTATATAGACATACATGTGTTAGTAAATTATACAAGAGAAAAGTTCCACGAAAAAGTGAAGTCTAAACATATACATATCAAGCCAGATAAGACCTGACTTTGGAGGGGCTCTCTGAAGCAACCCCCACAAAATAGTGGAAAGTGCATCACCACAAGCATAAAGAGAAAAGAGGAAAATATTGTAACAAATCAGCTAAGAACTGTATGGCTGTCACTCTTCTGCACATCACAACTATTTATAATTTCACTGCAATATGAGGGACAGAACTCACTCTCCTGCTCCTAAAGCCTAAGCCCATACCACTTGATAAATCTTCATCAGCTGTTAGACATAATAGGATCTGACACACCCTGGAGCAGTTCCAATTCCACCTAAAAATAGCTGAGCATGCAAGTTTTATTGCAATATCCTATGTGATTAAATTGGAATACATTTTTATTCTGTACGTAATTGTTTTCAGTGAATTAAGGACAGCCTTTTTTGCCATTAAATGGACATTTACTGAATTTTTTTAAACCTAGTCATATTCCAAGTAGCACTCAAGATCAGAGAAACTGGAAAACTAAAGAAAATATTTATCAATATTTTTTCACTTTATACTTTTGATAGGTCTTTCCATATAGTCAGTTTCACTGGTTCCCTTACAGAAGGGGTCAATTTCCTCTATTGTTTGTGTGAAGGTTTTAGAGGGCAACAAAAAGATTTGTTTAAAAGATACAACAACGTGACTGTAGAACCACAAAAACAGACAGAGGGTCTCCGTGGCTGGGATGGTGCCCAGAGCTGGTTGTTTTTTCTGGAAACTGAGTAAGTTTCAACTTGATAAGGACACAGATGTTAAACGCTGGGCCAGCCCCGACCTTTGCCTGAGCCTGGCCCAGCAGGAGAGACAGGCTCATCCCGCCGGCTCGGAGGCTCAGACAGCTCCTGTCCCCCAGACACAGAAGACGCGACAGTCACGCTCTACAAACACCTCCCGTCCCAACCCATCCCCCGCGCAGGGCGAGACGCTGCGGCTGCTCCGACCCCCTGCGCGGCCAGGCCGGACTCCGCGACAGGGCCGGGCTCGCACCACTACACGAGGCTGCCTGGGGCAGGCGAGCTTGGCGCGGGCGCAGCCGGCCTGGGAAGCGCGGCCTCGCTCAGCCTGTCCCGGGCCGGAGAAGGGGCCGGGCCGGCCGCTCAGGAAGAGCGCGGGGGGGGGGGGGGGGAGCAGGCTCTGTGTCGGCGCCCGGCGAGGGATGGGGCTGACGCGACTGCCACGTCCCTTCTCCCCGTGACAGGGGCCGCATCCCGGCAACCGCCGCCGCCTCCCCGTGACGCGGCCGCCTGAGAGGGGCCAAGCTAAGGAGCCGGGCCTCGGAGCCGGCCCGCCCCACGGCCAGCCCGCGGGAGCGGCTCTCGCTGAGCCACTGCCGGGCCCAGCCCCCCGCACTCACCTGCGTGTCGGCCGCCATCGCGCCGGTCTGACCCCGGAAGCACTACCCGGTTCAGTTCCGGGTCACGCGCAGACCCGGCCAGGGCGTGGGGCGCGTGGCTATAGAGATGCCTGGAGGTCGGGGCCTGACCCTTAGTGGGCGGGGCTAGGTCCTGCCGCGGCGAGGCCTCAGGAGCTGCTCATTTCCCTAAGACAGCCCCTTCTCCCCCAGCTGCAGCGCCGGGCACACGGCATCCGGCCTGGCAGGGGTTTGACCAGGGCAGCCCGGGCCCTGTGAACGAGCCCAAGCGGGCGAGCCACTCCCTGCCCTGGATGGTTCCTCCACTATCCACGGGGATGCTGCTGGTCACTTGCCTCCGGGCACCGCTCTTCAGAGGCTGACAAAGGCAGATATTTACGAGCCCTCTTCAATTGCTGGGGTAGAGTTGCACCTAGTAATAGATCCGCGTCCCATGGTGCGAGGTGCTGCCGGTGCTAACATAAAAGGCAGTCCCTGCTCCAAGAGTTTAATCCCATTTCCACAGCGCCTGGGTGAAGGTCAGCTCTTTTTGCAGAAGGTTGCAATGTTTTTATAAAATCACCATTGGGGGGGGGGGGGCAGATTTTTGGATTAGAAAGCAAGTCATTAACAGTACAGGGAGCCACGCTGGAAATAGCCAGTCCCAAGATGATATAACACTTGGAAAATGGACAGTTTCCCAAATAGCAATTGTAGGTTAGGCCATTAAGAAACAATTATTTTAAACCTACTATCAAAACTCAGGTGCACAAAAGTTATGCTCCTAAATCCATTCTGACCCACATGTGGGTCATTTTTCAGAAGTGACGATCACCCATGATTCTCATTGAATTCAAAGGAGTGGCGTTCTACAACTCTGAAAATCAGGCCTGTTTGTTTTGGCTTAACACTCTGGCCTGGGTCTTACATAATGAAAACTCAGCTGGCCCACAGCATCAAAAATCACAACCGCTCATTTTTCATAACACACAGGACACACCCAGTTTACCCTGGCCGCAAAACGAAAACAGACTGTTGAATTGCTAAATCTTACAGCATAATCTGAAGCGGAGGTGACACCTGCAATGGAGAATGTTCCACTGCCGGCCCCATACAGTTCCAAAGCAGCAACAGGCAGCCTAGTAAACCTTATAAGACCCGGTCTCTAAACTGATCCAGTTATGGCTTATCTAATTTATCAACAATGGACTGAGTTTTCATTGTGTATTTAGTAATGTAGACTGCTCCTCAGGACAGGGACCCTGCTTATTTGCCTGCAGTTATCAGTGATTCACTGAGCAGATTTGCTGTGCTTCATGGCTCCAGCAGACTCAGGCCAGCCACTTAAACTCAGATGCAGGGGTTTTTGTGAGATTGACAGCCTGAGCTGCCACCTGAGAATGTCCACACTGCTATTTTCAGTACACTAGCTCAAGTCCTGCTAGCCTCAGGGCTTGTCTACACAACTGAGTAACTATAGCATCCACACATGAAGTGATTCTTGAATATCTCTTGCACTTTAAATTCACACCCTACTTTAATTCACATTAACATTCCAGTGTAGCCAAGGCAGAAGTGCACTAAGTGACATGACTAGTATTTGACATGTGTGGAGCCTCTTGCTCTCACCTGCAGGGGAAAGTTATTTGAAGGTTTCTTGAAATTATTTTATGGCTGTTTTAGGAAGTGTTTATGATTGAAGGCAAGATCAAAAAAAAGTACATCTTTAGGATCAAAATCCATATTAAGTTTCACACCAGTGGAAAGTTCATGCATGATGATTCCTCCTCCCCCCACCCCGCACAATAAACACACAACAGAGGGTGTAAAATAGCACTTTATTTCTCTAATTAAACCAGTTGATGAAGTGGTTGGTTAGTGCGTGGCAGGAGTTAGTCAAAGAGACCGAATCCCATGTCCTCGTCAGACTCCTCCGATTCCTCCTTTACTTCCTCTTTGGCTGGAGCAGCAGCAGGAGCTGCAGCTTCAGCTGCCACAGGGGCAGCAGCCACAAAGGCTGAGGGGTCAGCTAGGAAGGCCTTTACCTGTAAGAGGAGAAGCATATAGTAATTTCAGGGAACAAACAGGTCACAATTTACATCTACTATCCTATTGCCAGACTGAAAACGGATGGCGTATTAGTGGGTCTCCACAAGAATTAAGAGCAGGGAGCACAACCTTTGCAACCCCAAAGGCCATGCGAGCAACTTGCCAGCAACCCAAGGGATGCATTATACAAACGAACTGAAGACAATCAATAGGAGGGCAACGTTGCCTTATCCTATGAGAAGAGGACAGGGATGCTCTCCGAAAGCACGCTCTCCACCCTCCTTGCCAGTAAGCTACTCCTAGGATTGAGGGTGAAGAGGCAGAACTGCACCTCCACAAAGCAAGGAATTCCCCCTGCCTGCACTGCAGTTACATGCACTTCACACTGTTCAAGGCCTCTTTTCAGTGCAGAACCTTCTAGATCTTTAAGAGCTCGTGCTCAAAGGCTGGTTTGTGAGCCTTCAGTCAGCGCACGATCTATTCCAGTCTGTCTAGCTCATACTTTACCTTTTCAGCCAGTGGGAAGGTGTATTCAGTCTCCACAGCCACAGCTAGGACTCGCTTGTACCCATTGATGATGGAGTGAGGCACAGAAGCGATGGTTGGGTAGCCAATTTGCAGACAGACACTAGCTACGTTACGAACGCCCTGGGGAAGAGGGAAAGAAAGCTCATGTTCCAAGCATTCAGCTCTGAGAATTACATTGCAAGTAAACACAACCATCCATAACAATATGTGCAAAGGTAATAAAGGGTATTATGGGTGAGAGAATTGCCTGGTTCTGGCAAAGGAGACAAACAAGAGGCAGCCTTAACCACGTACCTTTAACACTTGTTACAAGGTGTTTCCAGATTTTGTATTCTCTGCATTTCATACATAACTGGTAGCCGGCAGAATGGAACATCGCTCCCAGTAGAAAACACATCCATGTTGCAAATCAAAATTCCCAGCATTCAGGGATGCATGATACAACCCACCAAGAAGACTACTGTCTGGCAAAGCCATGATTTGCACTACCCCAATTTTCCAAAGGTGATAGGGAACATCAAAACAGCTTGGGAAAATTGGGGTGCTGGCCAACAGGCTGACACACACTTGCATCTGGATCTCCCAACTCTGGAGTGCAATGAAATGGCACAGACCCGTTTTAAAGGGACTATGCCAAGCCAATAACCTTGTTATTCAGGTTTGTAGATCTGTAAAATCACTTGTAGAATTCAGTGCTGGTTTCATTCACAGTTCAAAAGAAAAAGAAAACACCACACACACGGCCCTCCAGAACTTCAGATTAGATACCCAAGCACTTAATCTATCCCCATAACTACATGGAATACAGTAGACATGGCATACAGCACAAGCAAGCAGCTCTTACTTCCAGGAAGCGTCTGTGCAGAGTCTCCTCAGTGATGTCCAGCACTTCAGGATTGTAAATGCTGCCGTTGTCAAACACCTGCTGGATAATCAGCCCAAAGGAGAATGGGGAAATATTCAACATGTTCAGCAAGGTCGCTTCGCTGGCTCCCACTTTATCTCCAGTCTTGATCAGCTGCACATCACTCTGAGAGTCAAAGAGGGAAAAGTGAGCAACGCACTGCTACAGGGAAACTCAGGCACAGAGACGCAACAAGGTTCAACTTCACGTTACAAACACCTGTAGATGGGACGGAAGGAGTTAGACCCACAAATGATTCTGTATCAAAACATGTTCAAAGCTCAGCTAAGCAATCTGTGTGAAGTATGAGGAGCAGCCCACCCAGCAGATGGCACATTTCAAAGCGAGGTCCATAATTATGAGACATGCAAATGGAATCAGCTACACTTAACACATCATCTAGACCTAGGCTGTCCCATTAGACACTCAAACCAGAGTTTCTCGTACCCAAAATACTGGTGTGCCCAGCTAGATGGAACTAAACCCTTCTTCTCCACAGGAGTCAAATTAGACATCTGGCTTTAAAGATTACTTAAGGTAGAGCAGTAACACCACTGCAGTTAAGATTATGTCAGTTTTTATAGGAGTCTTAATATTTATTCTTTCCATTCCTCACAGAGTAGCAGTAACCTAAATAGTCTGAATTTGTGAGGGCAGTTTAGTCAAAAATGGATTGATACTCACTGATAAGCCTTTCAAAATCCCACCTTTCTTGAAACTGTTCAGGGATTCATCTTTTTTCAAAAACCCTTTGCCAAAACTAACAGACTTGGGCTTGAAACTCCTCTCAAGTTACTTAACATGCACTATTACCTACATCATTAGTTAGCAGAAGTTACCCCTTTCATTTTCCCAGCTCTTCCACGTGAATGAGAAAACTGCCAATAGTAAGCCACTATCTAAGCGTAAGATGTACCTGACCTGATGAAGGGGAATAACCCGACAGGGACCCCTGGGCCTTTAGAAGCAGCCTCAGGCCCCACTTTCCCCGCCTCCAAAAGTGGCAAGAGAGCAGGTAACTTCTCCCTCAAATTGCCCCACAGTGAAATACCAGTCCAGGTCCTCACACAGCTCCCCTTTGTCACCACACCCGCTGTATTTCACAGGGCGGGAAAGCACTGGCCTCCCGAGCCTAAGCGGGGCAGGAGACTGGCAATGCTGTTCTTCCATGTAAGCGAGTCCCCCCCCTCCCAAGAGTGTTTTACAAGGGAGAGGGCTGCTGGGAGAGATTTTAAGGCCAAATAGGACCATTATGATCATCTGGTCTGACCTCCTCCACAACATAGGCCAGAGAACCTCACCAGTCATTCCTGCATCAAGCCCATGACTTACGCTTCAATTACAGCATGGAATCATATAGATGAATGAGTGGGCCACTGATGAGGGCATTTGCAGGCTCTCAGTCAGCAAATCAGACCTGCTTTGCCATCTGGTAAAGGCATCTGTCAGCTGCTCAGACAACCCTCCCACTCGGCTTGGCAAGAGGCAGAAAGAACTTACCCAGCCCAATTTCTCTGACAGCTTCCTATTTGATCAGGCTTTCTTTGTCATGCAATATCCTATTGTCGTCACATTACTCTGCTAGTTTCCTCTTAAGATGCTTTAGAGACATGCCTCCAAAGTCCTCAATAGAAGGTGGGATCGATCTTGTGCCATGGAAAGCAGCACAAGACATGGGGATGTAGGGATGAAGTAGCTACAAATCTACAGTCCTAACTTCAGTGGAATTGTCAAACTGTCCAACCAGGGCCATCCAGGATATAGGAGCAGCTAGAAAGCTGTGAATGACCTTTCACTTGCTAGTAACACACTGAACTTTGCTCTGCACTCACCAGGATTTCAATGGTACCCCTGGAGATCTTCGTGGTGATGCCCAAAGCCTGGAAGAAGGAGGTCTTCTCGGGACCCAAACCAGTGTTCTGGGCTGGCACGGTGACATCACAAGGGGCAATGGCACCAGCTCGAGCAGCAGCTGGCACCTAACATGACAGTGCAAGAAGAGAAAGCAAAATCATGCTTGGTTTTCAGACAGTACTGTATAGACACGAATTCATCCTCACAGCACTTCTGTGAGATCGGCATCTCCCAATTATTCACATGGGGAAACGGAGGTCACAGCAAGTCAATGGCAGCGCTCAGAGTCCAACACAGGAAATGCCTGGTTCCCAGTTCTTGCTCCCTTCTAAAATCACACATCCACAGAGAATGTTCAGTGTTACACTCTCTCCTTCCTTCAGATCAGTCCCCAAGACCCCCTGAGTAGATGCACTATAACAACAGTGTCCTCCTCCCTTACCTTGTTAGCCAACAGCATGTCCCTGATCTCAGTCAGATCCTCCTTGGTGAACACAAAGCCCACATTCCCACGGATATGAGGCAACAGCCTGGGGAAAAGACAGCACCATTCAGTTTCACTCCTTCAGGGAACATACAGTCTTCCCCGGGAAACAGAGTGTGGAATCACAGTATTTTACTCACTTTTCCAAAGCAGGGTTATTCTCCAGATGACCACGGATAGCCTTGCGCATCATGGTGTTCTTCCCCATCAGCACGACAGCCTTCCCACGCAGGGACATGCGGATCTGCTGCATCTGTTTGGATCCTACATTGTCTGCTCCCACGATGAAGCATTTTGGATAATCATCCAGGAGTTGCTACAGAAAGAACAAATGAGTTTTACGAAGAAACCTAGACCAGGGTATAGAGTAATATTAGGTCCCATTTAGGCACGTTAACTAAATGGCCCGATTCCACAAGTCCTTAGCACCCAGTATTTCTGTTTAGGTGCATAAATGGAAGCTACTGTGTGCTAAGCTGAGAAATCTGACCTAACGTTACCAACCAGAACCTGTCCCAAAGCAACCAAAAATCCCTCTCACCTGACTAGGGCTCTTAAACAGCTGACACTGGTACACATTCCAGTCAGCAACCAGTATGTGCACTAATCAAATAAACTGTCCCACTATCTGCCACTCTGGGGGTACTTCCTCCCTTCCCCCTCAAGTCTCCAAAACAACCCTGACGTGACAATTTTCAGTCTCTTTAGGTTGCCAGGGAGCCATTGCTTAAAACATATGGTTACAAGGCTGCCAACCCAATGCTACAGAGAAGGCAGAGTGCAATTCTTTCTGAAAAAAATTATATACTATATGACCCTCAGAGAGGAAATAGAGGCGTCCCAAAGCATTTAAGGGAGACAAACATGCTAAATGAGATGCATTTCAACCCTCCAAATAAAGTACAGTCAGGACGTCCCAGGAGCTTAGCTGAGATGTGATGTTTATGCCTGTAAAAATGTTAATGCAGTTTCTCTGAAAGATTCCCCGGTAAAGAGTCAACAACTTGGTAATGCTCTCCATTAAGGAGGCTTGGATGTGTGACTCTTTTGCAGATGCTACTTTTGCTTACTCAGACACTGTGAACAGTATCTCACTGCTACACAACACACTGAGGCATTAAAAACACAAATTATATTCAACTAGGAAGCAGCACTAACGTTTACAAGGCTCTTCTGAATGATTTATTTGTGACTGCAGTGGACTCCATTCTTAGTAGCATGGTTTAATTCTTTCCAGAACCAAGTGTTCTGGGGATCTTACTCAGGCTTCCCAATTGCTTTTAAAATGTTCAAAAACTTGCCAATGGCTGGTATAGTCATTGTAAGAGAGACAACAGCTGTGCAAGTGTCTATTTCAAAGCTCACTTGAAGGAGCCTACTGAGAACCCTTCTGATAAAATTTGGATGTAACATCTGGAAGAGTCTTGAGAGTCTCATAACAGCAGCCACCAGTGGGAAATGTGGAGTACCAGGCTCTAGATCAGAGGTACCCAAACTGCGGGGTGGGGGGGCGTGAATGAACGTTTTGGGGAGCACAGCTAAGGCCCAGGACAGCTCCCACAGGGGGCAGGGAGGGAGCACCACTCAACTCCATGCCTAGCCTGGGCTGGTCTGCCGGAGCTCCACTCCTGCCCTCAGCTGAGGCCCCCTTATCTTGTCCGTGTTCCCCCCCTCCCTCGGTCCTGCTCTGGCTCAGGGTAAGAGGGCAGCATGACCATGAAAAGTTTGGGGACCACTGCTCTAGATCCAGCTGTAATTGGGCAAAAACTGAGTAGCACTATCAACAACTTCACTGGCAACTTTCCAGGAGCCTGAGGGCTGCACCTCATTGGTATACAATGGAGCCAATTGCTACAACAGCCATTAATCCCAGTAGGTAACTAGAGCTATGGAGACCACGGTCCCAGCATAGCTTGCTCCTCCTTGATCATGTAACCTCTGCAAACTGCAGCTCCATGTTCATGATGAGGCTGGCTCCTGCCTTGCTGTCTAACACAACCCCCCATTAAGTCTGTGGCTCCAAACGTGCATTAGGATTAACCTGGGGGTGCGTTTGCAGGTGTAATACAGAGAATGGCCAAGGCAGGCTGAGCCATGAGTGACAAGCGTCCATCCCAGCCCCAGCCCCGGGTCCAGACTACCCAGAACACACCCCAAGGGAGACACTTACGATGATTTTCAGGAAATAGTTGGACTTCCACGTAGCCCTGTCTTCCCTGGGCATCTCGACGGTGCTTCCAAGGATTGCCACAAAGGGTTTAAAGACAAGCTGTTACCTACAGGAGACAAGGTGGGGAGACCAGGGTTCAGGCAGATCACGGCAGCCACATCCTATCCCCTGGCCTCCCACCCCCGCCCGAAAGGGGGGCGCCGCATGCTGGCCCGGCCTCCCGAACGGTAAACGGGAACCAGTGGGGGGGGGCGTCTATGGGCCCCGGGCCCCCCGGCTCCCTCCAACCCCGCGCTGAGGGGATCCCGTAGAGCAGACGAAGGGGCCCCTCGGGCATCGGGATCCCGGGGCGAAGCGCCCGGCGCGGCCCCGTGTCCCTGCCGCGGGGCTGAGCCGGCCCCGCGTGGCCAGGCCCGAGGCCTAGCGACACCCGGAGCCGCGGCGGGGCCCAGCCAGCCGGGAAGCCCCGGCGTAAGGCCGACCCGCCCGGATCCCCGTGATCTGCTCCCCGGCCGGGGGCTGAGTGCGGCCGAGTCCCCCGCGGGCCGCCCCCACTCCGGACACCCACCTCCCACGAGAGCTCCGGGAAAGAAAAGAGAGCGCGCCCGCCTCCTCTCCTCATTTATACTCCGAGCCACAGCCAATCAGCGACTGGTAACCTCCGGCCCTGCTCAATCTATTGGATAGTTGTAGACGTCAATCCCGGATACCAGACGAGTCCCTCCCTCCTATTGGACAGAAAGTCTGTCATTCACAAGGCAGACGGCTGAAGGTGCTGTCATTTAAAGGGGCAGTAGCAGCACATAGAAAGCTGACTCCTGGTAGGGCTCCTCCTGCTGGATGAGAGCTATTCCCGCCCTCCCACGGCCTATTGGGATACTGGGCCGCAGCCGCAGGGCCTAGGGACCACCTGCAGCCTCCCCCGGCATGGAGCCCGTATTGTGACATCATCTGCGACATCCCTCTGATGCCTGGCAGGGGTGAGGCCAGGAAGGCGAGTTCAGTCCAAATGCCAAACATACGACAGCCGTAACCCTGCTGTGCCTCAGGGCTGCTCTAACTTACGCTCTGCTCTCTGAGCTGCTCAGATGACAATGGCAGCGGGGCCACGCTGGCCACACTCCCTATTTCCCTGCAGAGGGACAATGGCCATGGGGCTGACCTAGGAATGATATCACCCACGCTCATGAGTTTTTCACAAGTGAGAGGATTTCAGACAGGTCAGGAGCTTGGCTGGAGAGGACAGGAGATGCTCCAACTGCCTTGTGAAGGTCAGCCCTGCTAGAAGCTGGCAGAGTCTCTCCCCACCACTCACCAGTCTCACAAGAGAGGAGGGGGAAGAAACGAATAAAGAACCTAGCTGTGCCAGCCGGGGGCGGGTGTGTGTGTGTGTGTGTGAAAACCCCCAGGAAGAGCTGAGTTGAGGCTAGGTGGGGGTGCTGAACTGAGGAGCGGCTGGGGGGACAGGATTAATTGCTGGTCAAAGAAGAGGCATCTGTGGGGGTGAGCGCACCTAAAGCAGATGCCAAATTCACAGAACCCAATTAAATTTGGGACAGTAAGTAGGCAACTTTTAACTGTCCCAGACACCTAGTGGGGCTGGGCAGAGGGAGTTCAACGATCAGAGACAGACTGGAAAACCCAGCATAATCTTTTAAAAAAACAACAACTCGTATTGCAGATTATGGAGTATAGCATTTTATTACTTTTTAAACCAAACTTGCTATTTTGGATAATTTAAGCATTATACCCCAGTGATTGGAAACGTTTTTTATTATCCTGTGTTTTAGATAATTTTAACATTAGCTTTTATAAAAAAATTTAATCTCTTCTTATCAGTATATGTCCTCTATCTGGAGACTATATATTAAATGCATTTTTGGAACAGGGAGAAGGAATAGGAGCTTGCTCTAGCCACTCCATGCTTCAACCTGGTACTGCAGTATCACCAGGAATGGTACACGTCATAGTTGAAAAACAGCAAAGAAATCTGTTGTGTTGTCTATGTTAACAGGGGTTCTCAAACTGGGGGTCACAAGGTAATTACATGGGGGGGTCACGCACTGTCAGCCTCCACCACAAACCCTGCTTTGCCTCCAGCATTTATAACAGTGTTAAATATATTAAAAAAGTGTTTTTAATTTATATGGGGGGGTGTCGCACTCAGAGGCTTGCTATGTGAAAGGGGTCACCAGTACAAAAGTTTGAGAATCATTGGATTAAGGCATATACTAACTAAGCTACAGGTTGGGGCCTCGCACTAAGAGGAGTCTCTTTTTAAAAAAATAAAATAAAATAAAAAAAAAAACTGACTCCATTTCAAATATTATCAAAAGCGGTTGATAAATAAAGGAGATACAGGAAAAAGAAGATACTCTCTAAATATAGACATTTTCATTCAAATATGACAAAAATATATACATCCGGCTACACAAATACGCATACCCTACCTCTACCTTTCACTAATTGTTCATTATTAACAGGCGGGAGGCCAGGCCTAAGGAAAAAAAGATAATTGCACTTGTAAAATGAGTATTTCTAGGCATGAGTGTGCTATCAGTCTCCTAAGGCAGCATTTTGTTGGCCAGCTGCTGCAGGTAAAATTCTGACCTTGCCTTCAGAACTTATTCATAACTCCTCAAGAGTGCCTAGGCTGTCAGAATGGGAGTAGGACCATTCAACTGTATCCCAGAAAGTCACATCAATGTACCTCTCTGTCTCCCTTAGCTCCTCCAGTTCAGCCACTCTGGTCTCCAAAGCCCGTACTTGGTCTCTGAGAGCCAGGATCTCCTTGCACCGAATTCACACATATGCCACCTGCCCATAGGCCATCTAATCATGCATGCTGCATTCAGTGCAATAAACTGGATAGCCCCCACTCTGTTGCTGGACTTCTGCCTGCATTCTCTTTTTACTCCTGCAGTTCTTTACTTTCTTCTTTTATTTTTATCGGGGGAGGGGGGGTTATTGCCTTAAATTTAAAGACCATTAATGAAGTTTATCCACACCCAGGCTGCCCTCTAATCTCCCTCAAAACTCTCCTGTTCCCTAGCTCCCCTGGCTTACGAGCAGGGTTTTAAATACTGGTTCTCCCTGAGTAGCCCCCACCCCCTGGTTAAGTGCTAAAGGACTTAGGGATCAAAGCCACCTTAAGAAGCTCTCAGCCATGCCTAGCAGGCCCCTAGACTTAGCACAGACCATATTCTATACTTCAGTCAAGCAGTAAGCAAACCACAAATACCCACTACAGAAACCAAACTGACCCTAGTTGCTCCTCCTTCACCTGGAGAAACCCTTGCAAAACTCCCATTAGCAGCTCCTGTTCTCTAGCTCCTCCACGGAGTCAGCACCTATGGTCTGTAGCTTGTGTCTGGTGTGTGCTTGCTACTTAACTGAAGTATACAGTGTTGTCTGTTCCTTTGAGGGACCCTGTGCTAACCCTAGAGGCCTGCTAGGAAAGTTGAGAGCTTCTTAAGGAGGAGGCTTTGATGGCCAAGCCCTTTAGCACCTATCAACCCCTAGCCAGGGGGTGGGGCTCCTCAGGGAGAACAAGGCTTTAAAAAGCCTGTTCCTAAGCAGCCAGAGGAGCTAGAGAACAGGAGCAGCTCACCTGAGTTCTGTGAGGGGGTTCTCCAGGTGAAGCAGGAGCAAGGACATGACCCCTGGGGTGAGTGTGTCTGTAGTGTGTGTTTGGTGCAATGTAAGCCTACGTAAGGCTGATGTGAAGTAATGTCTAAGGGATAAAGATGTCAAGTCTGTGGATGAGATGGCTTTCGTTTAGCTGATGCCTTCAAACAGAATCAGGCATCTATTGAGGGCAGGCCACAGAAAGAGGGGTTTAAAACTGGGGGGAAGGGAAGGTCCCTGGGAAGACAGAAGGGGGCTGGGACCCTAGAGCCCAGAAGGTGCTATCAGTGTAATTCCACTGATCACCTGAGGAATAAAGGCCCTATGCTAGGAAAAAGCAGGCAAACAATAGCTTGTGTTTGTTCTGCTGTCCTCAACACAGAACACCCCCCCCCCCCAAGTAATTGAAACCCATCACATTGGTTCTGTGAGGTTAGCCTCTGCAGAATCCGATATGGAGCATGTTAAGGCTGTCTAAATTGATAGTGGGTAATACTTGGGGCAGAGGGATTCAGGGGCCCAGATCTCTCTGGTTAAGCAGAGTGTGGTCCCAAAGGCCAGTATGTTACCTGGCCAAATGGCAGAGGTTGTGGGGTGGGTGAAAGCAGATTCCTTGTATCACTAGCTAAAATCTATGTGCTTTGGGAAGGTTTGGAAAGTGTTTTGACTGGGGGGGTAATGGAACACCTCCTATTTCACCTGCTCCTGGGTAATGATTTTTTCCGTCTAGCTCAGGTTAAAGCATTTGCCTGCAGCAGGAGGGAATTTTATGCTGGGATCCCCTGAGGGAAAGGGTAAGGTCTTAGGAACTGCTGAGAGAATAGGAATGAGTGGTCTTGATTCTTCTGCAGCTGGGGGAAGCCACATGCTTCCACGTGGGAGGGTGGTTGAGACCAACTCCTACACTGCAGCTGGAGGCAACACCACATAGGGTGACCAGACAGCAAATGTGAAAAATCGGGATGGGGTGGAGAGTAATAGGAGCCTATATAAGAAAGCCCCCAAAATCGGGACTGTCCCTATAAAATCAGGACATCTGGTTACCCTAACACCACATCAGGAAGGGATGGGGGTGTAATGCCTGCCAGGGAGAGAACTGTCCAGGTTGCAGCTCAACTAGAGACAAACCCAGCTCTAGGGAACAGAGAGATGGCCCAGAGGAGAGCTCAGAGAAGGGGCAGGGAATCTCAGAAACCACTGAAGTGGGTGAGGATTCTTGTGACTCCTAGCACAGAGAAGCAGAGTGCTTCCAAGTATGGGAGGGGCTGAGACTAGCTCCTTTCCAGCAGAAGACAACATGTCCTCAGGGCCAGGAGAGGTGTTGTCCATTGATTAAGGAAACTGTCCCAGTTGTTAGCTGGCAGAGTTCTGCAGCTGAAGAAGGGGGCCCAGAGGAGGAAACTGGGTAAGGAATAGTCTGGGTACAGGAATGTCTCCTCACTAGTCACTTGGGGCAGGATGCCCAGGACACTAGGAGGATGGCTGGGTCAGCATCTGTGCACCCAGGCACTCAGCCTGTGACCCAGGTTTTGAGAAGGAACTGTGCAACTCTCCTCCTGGAGGGGAGCAGTCACACAGCTGACTTCTCAGGGACAGAGAAAAGGGTGGCAGAGGGTACCCCAATCCAGGTCCCAATTTTTCAGGATGCTATTTCTGAGAAGTTTTTGGAAAGTAACTCTGTCTCTTTACATCAAGATGCAGTTCCAACCCCTGTAACAGCAGGGGAGTTGAGACCAGGAAATTGCGAGGTGGTGGTTTGCCCAAATAGAAATGACCCAACTGACTGAGAAGGGGGGTGTTTTCCCCCAGGCTGGTGAGAGACTGGGAGCAGTTCTGGGAAAGCTGCTGGGAAGAGGTGCAGCTGATCAAAGGGTGAAAACACCTAGCCCAGAGAGCACAGCTCACAGCCCTCTAGGGGGCAGGGAAGGACTCAGTGCAGGGAGGGGGAAACACAGGGTAACCCCAAAAGGGGAGTAGGTTTTCCTACAGATGTACAGTCCTGGAGTTGGGAGACCGCTCCCCAAAGGGCCAGCCAATGTGCAGGATCCCCCTGGACCCTTATCTTGCCAGACCCTATCAAAATGCCAGAAATGGGATGAAATTAAGAGCCCACACAAAGGGAAACACTGGCGGGAAAGAGAAGCCAGTGACTGATTACATGGGAGAGAGTCAAAGGACACCATGGGTAATGAACAAACTAACCTCAAACTACACTAATTGAACACAGGGCATGGTATCAAAGATACTTGTAAACACCCATATTTGATAGAAAATTTGGTATTAATGTTAAGATTTGGGGCTAAGAATTTCGACACAGAAGTTAAACCTTATGATAATGCTACTTTTCAGTTAATACCTGTAAACCGGTTTAAACCTTATCACAGCAGAGAAACCATAAAAAAACCCTGGACTGTGTGTGTGAATGGGGAAACTCAGGCACGCTGCCTTATGGCCTTAATGGCTGAATGCCAAGAGCACTATAACAACAAACTTCCTTCAAGATAGTCAGTGACTAACTCTCTTGCAGTAAACGAAGAGGGGAGGTGTGACGCTCTGTACAGGGAACAGGAGTGGCTAATGTGAGTTTTGTGAGGGAGTTAACCAGGTGCAGGAGCAACTCCTTGACCCTTGGGGTGAGTGTGTTGTGTGTGGTGTAGTTTGATTGCTACTTGACTGAATTATACAGCGTGGTCTGTTCGTTTGAGGGGACTTGTGCTGAGCCTAGTGGCCTGCCAGGCAAGTTGAGACCTTTTTAATGAGGCTTTGGTGGCCATGCCCTTTAGCACCCATCAACCCGTAGCAGGGTTTGGGGCTACTCAGGGAGAACAAGGCTTTAAAAAGCGCGCTGCTAAGGGATGAGAGATGCTAGGGTACAGGAGCTGCTAACGTGAGTTTTGTGAGGGAGTGCTCCAGGTGAAGGAAGAGCAACTATGTGACCCGTGAGCAGTGTTCCCTCTAATTTCTCACCCATGTGTGGAATGAATTTTATGTGCACCGATATGGAGGTGATATGACACATGTCATATCAGTGCACGTAACAAGTTTCATGTGGGGGTAGGGCCAAGGGGTTTGGAGTGGGGGAGGGGGCTCAGGGCTGGGGTAGAGGGTTGGGGGGAGAGCTCTGGGGGTGGGGCCGGGGATGAGGGGTGCAGGGGGGGCTATGGCAGGGAGAGAGGACTCCCCCAGCTCTCTGCCTGCAGCAGTACCTGGGCAGCGGGGGGGGGGGGGGGGAGAAGCACCTCTCCCCATCACAGCAGCTCTGGAGCTGAGGCTGCAGGATATGCACCCGACATGGAAGTGATATGACTGCATATCAAGCTGCAGCAAGAGAGTGGCAGGAGGTGCAGGGGGGTGGGGAGGAAGAGCCCAGGCTGGGGTGCAGTAGGTGCAGGTAGGGGCAAGAGCTGGGGCAGCAGGGAGTGCGGGTGCAGGGGGGAGAGAAGAGCCCAAGGCTGGGGTGGCAGGAGATGCAGATGGGGGGAGAGCCCAGGGCTGGAGCGGCGGGGGGGGGCGGGGGGGGGCAGGGGGGGGGGGGCAGGGGAGTCCGGGGGGAGCCCAGGGATGGGGTGGGCGGCAAAAAACCTAGAGCTGGTTCTGTCCCTATCATTCACAGCAAGCTGCAGCATGAGGTTTCAGTTCCACACTCCTTCCCCATCCCTTTCTTGTTAATTGCAACCAAGGGAATGCTGGGAAATGTAGTTCTTTCCCTGCTCCAGGGCTGGCTCTATAGGCAGGGAGCTAATCAAGGAACTACAGCTCACAGGGTCCCCTGTTGGTTCTCAGCTCCCAGGCTGGATTCTTGTGCCCCTGCAAATTTGCCACCCCAAGTACCTGCTTGCTTTGCTGGTGCCTAGAGCCGGCCCTGCTTTCTGGATGAAACTGTCAGCAATCCTCTTTACATCCAGGGCCCTTGGTATTGTTTTGATGCATGTTAAGGTCAGCTACGTTATTCCGTTGTCTGTCCAATTGATGACTGGAGATAATTTTTAAATCTTCGGAAGCTGAAGAATGAATTGAGGATGATAGAGGCACAGTGAGAAGGCTTCTTACACATTTGCAGTACGCTGGAAACATAGTGCTTCCCGAGTACTGCAAATGACTCCGAGATCTATCTTGATGGGTAGCAGCTAATTTAGGCATCATCGTTTTGTGTGTGTTAGGGTTACCATATTTTAATTTTAAAAAAGGAGGATACTCCACGGGAACCCCGCCCATTCCCCGCCCCACCCCTTCCCCAAAGTCCCCACCCCAGCTCTGCCCCCTCCCCTGAACACTCTGCCCCCTGCTCCTCCACCTCATCAAATGTTCACGGGAAGCCTGAAACAGGGAGGCAGCAGGTAAACTGAGGCTGGGGCTGGGCGGCCCAATCCGGCCGAGCGGCTCCCTCCGGTGGCCGGCTGGCCCAGGCCAAGAGGCTCTGGCCCCGGCGTCTCCCGGCTTGGCTCGGGCCCTGGGGCCCCGGCCGAGCAGCCCCCGGCCGAGCACCGCCGGGCCCGGCCCGAGCACGCTCCGCAGCGCCGGGCCCGGCCCCAGTGGCCCCGGCCGAGCACCGCCAGCCCCGGCCCAAGCACGCTCTGCACCGCCGGCCCCGGCCCCAGCGGCCCCGGCCTGAGCACGCTCCGCACCGCCAGCCCCAGCCCGAGCACCGCCGGGCCCTCCCTCCCTATTTTCCCAGACATGTCCGTCTTTTTGGGATTTCCTCCCGGATGGGGATTTGAGGCCCAAAAAGCCAGACATGTCTGGGAAAATCCAGACTTATGGTAATCCGTGTGTGTGTGTGTGTGTCTATCTATCTGAGTTGGGATTATATTTTGCCATGTACATTATGTGGGGGTTAGGTTCTAAAGTCAGCGCGTAAGGCAAAAATCGTGTATAGTCAAAATTACCCTTAAATCCCCCATAAAGTACAGTATACTGTACAGGGTTGTGTATAATATGTATAATGTATACAGTAATGTACAGTACATAATAAAGAGTACATATGCAAAATATAATTTTATGGTACTGTATTTTTAATTACAGGGGGTCATCAAGGCTAGATGCGGATCCAGGAAACGGAGGTGACTGAGAACTTGGGTGAAGGAGAGCGAGTCGTAGACGAAGTGGTTGGCTCTGGTTCAGCTCGAGAAGTTGATTGCATAGGCTCATCTGCTGCTGGCTGTTTTTCCTTGAAAAACATGGTGATCGGCAACGGTCGCTGTTGTCTCTTGAGCTGCTCAAACATTTCTTGATACGGTCTCAAGTAGTCCGTAATACTATGTGTGATTTTGAGGCTTCGTTCCATAGAGGGATCGTATTCAGAAATTAAATCATTCAAGTGTTTTGCTGCTTGGAACGCTTCAGCAAATTTATGAAGATTCCAACTTGCTGGCTCTTCCAGTTAGTCGTATCTTAGTCTTCTGTAGACGATTTTATCAGTTCCTCTGACTAACAGAGTTAATGCTTCTCTATGGCTCTCAATTAATTCTTCAATTTCTTCCTCAAGGATGTCAACGAAGCCATCAGCACCCACTTGCCTGGCCACCTGAACAATGCATTTCACTCCTGCCCCATGCCCTGGCTGCCGCTGCCTGTGCGGCCCGGGGAACTCCGCCACATGCTCCAGCCACTGCTGGCCGAGCCGCCGGGGGATCCCTGCCCTGTGCCCCAGCCGCTGCTCCGTGTGCAGACTGGGGACACCTGCCACGTGCCCCGGCCGCTGCTGCCTGAGTAACCCGGGGAGCCCCGTGGTGCGTTTCAGCCACCGGAGACCCTGCCCCCGCGACACGCTTCAGCTGTTGCCGCCCGGGCCGCCTGAGGACTCCTGCCCCGCTCCCCGAGTGCTGCTACCCGAGCGGCTTGGGGAGCCCCGCAGCGCGCTCCAGCCACTGCTGGCCGAGCTGCCGGAGGATCCCTGGCCCACTCCCCGGCTGCTGCCGCCTGAAGAGCCCGGGGAGCCCTGCGGAGCGCTCCAGCCACTGCTGCCCGAGCCGCCGCCAGGGAACCCCTGCCCTACGCCCTCGCTGCCGCTCCCTGGGCAGTCCGGGGATCCCCGCAGCGCACTCTAGCCGCCTCTGCCAGGTCCGCCGGGGGACTCCTGCCCCGCTCCCCAGCTGCAGCAGCCCGAGGAGCCCACCATGTGTCCCAGTCGTGGCTGCCTTGGCCACCGTGATCTCCTACTCCACGCTGCTGCCGCCTATACAGCCAGGAGATCCCCACCACCCACCCCAGCCACCGCTGCCCAAGCCGCCGGGGGCCTCCCACCCCGCGCTCCAGCCACCGCTGCTCACGGTGCCCGAGGAGGTCCCTGATGCACCCCAACAGACAAGACCCCGACCCACCAGCTGCTACAGAACCTGAGACCTGCCCACCCATCACCTGACACTCCAGCTGCCGAGTGACTCCCCCGCTGCCCTCCAGCCACCGAGGGACCCCCCCAACCACTCCCCTGCTGCCCCAACCGCCGGGGACCCCCTTCACGCTCCTGCTGCTCCAGCTGATGAGGGACACCCCCCCCCACAGAAGCTGCAACTACTGAAAGCTCCCCCTGATGCCCCCCAGCTGCCAAGGGAACTCTGCACTACGCTGCCGCTGAGGGAGCGGTCCGGGGAGCCCTGCGGCGTGCCCCGACCGCCGCCGCCTGGGACGCCGGTGGACCCCTGCCCTGCTCCCCGGCTGCCGCTGGCCGAACAGTCTGGGGAGCCCTGCGGCGCTCTCCCTCCGCTGCCGCCGCCCGGGACGCCGGGGGACCCCTGCCCCGCGCACTGGCCGCTGCCCCCCGGGCAGCCCGGAGATCCACGTGGCACGCTCCGGCCACCCCTGCCTGGGCCACCGGGGGACCCGTGCCCCGCCCCGCGGCTGCCTCTCCTGGAGCAGCCTGGGGAGCCCCGCGGTGTGCTCCAGCCGCCGCCGCCCCACAGGACGCCGAGCAACCCCAGCCACGCTCACCAGCTGCTGCTGTTTGAGCCCCATGGGGAGCCGCACCACCTGCCCCAGCCACCACTGCCTGAGCCCCTGGGGGTCTCCTGTACCGCGCCGCTGCCGCCTATGCAGCCAGGGGACCCCCAGCACCTGCCCCGGCCGCCGAGCGGCCCGGGGTTTCCCACCCTGTGCTCCAGCCGCCGATACACGCAACGTCCGTGGAGATCCCTGATGCGCCCCGGCAGATGAGACCCCAGCCCGCCGCCTGCCAGCTGCCACAGAGCCAGAGAGACTCGCCCACCCGCCGCTCCAGCTACCGAGCGATCCCCGCACAGCCCATCAGCCTCTTCAGCTGCCGGGAAACCCCCCAACCACTCCACTACTGCCCCAGCAGCTGGAGACCCCCCCGCGCTCCTGTTGCCCCAGCCAACGAGAGACCCCCACGCTGCCCGGCAGCAGCTACGCCCATTGACCACTCCCCCCCATGCCCCTCGATCACCTCAGGAACTCTGCGCTGCCCCCCAGCTGCCACGAGACGTCTCCCCCGTTCTCCTGCGGTCTCCGGGCATGCCCCCTGCTCAGCAGCAGCTCCAGCCGCCACGAGACAGCCCCCCCGCCCTCCAGCGGTTGCCGGATGCTCCCCCTGCCCTCCAGCAGTCTCCCCCCACGCAAGCAGACTCCCCCGACCCCCAACAGNAGACGTCTCCCCCGCTCTCCTGCGGTCTCCGGACTCGCCCCCTGCTCACCAGCAACTCCAGCCGCCATGGGACAGCCCCCCCGTCCTCCAGCGGTGGCCGGACACTCCCCCTGCCCTCCAGCCACCATGGGACAGCCCCCCCGTCCTCCAGCGATGGCCGGACACTCCCCCTGCCCCCCAGCAGTCTCCCCCCACGCAAGCAGACTCCCCCAATCCCCAACAGGTCGCCCCTACTGGGGTCACCCACCCGACCTCTGGGACCCCCACCCCACAGGGGACTGACGGCGACACCATCTTCCTGGCTTACCCCCTTACTGCTGATGCGCTCTTCTACCTTATCTGCCTGCTGCCCCGACATTTCCACCTCCTCGGGGGAGTCACCAGGCACCTGAAGAGATGCCACGGCAAATCCGTCGCCTTCAGCTGCGCCTGCTGCAGCCTGCCCTTCGAATCCCAGAAGAGGTGCAAGGCACACCAGGCCAGCTGCAAGAGATCCCGCGCAGCGGCAGCTCTGGCTCCGGCCTCCCACTCTTCTGCACCCCGGTCCGCTGCTCCTGCACCACGAGGTAACTGGGGGCCCCCCCAGCCGCTACCCTGTATCCCACCCCAGTCTCCGAGCCAGTGGCCCAGAGCCCCACCACCGAGACGTCTCCCCCCGCAATGGGAAATGTCGACCGAACCCCTGCCGGCAGGAGACCCATCACATCCTCCCAGGTCACCCGGAAGCTCTCTGAGCTGAGGCGCCTCAGTGCCCTCCCGGCGCTCAACCAGCGTGACCCCATCGAGAACTGATGCTGGCTCACAGACCACCCCACGGGCACCAAACACCAGAAGAGCCGACGCGAACCCGCACCACGAACCCCACCCGCTGAGACTACGGGGCCCATCCCCCAGATCACTCCACAAACTGCTAGTGCCAGGGAAGCCAGTACTACGGCCAGACCACAGCGCCAGCCACCCCCCCGGTTCCCCCATCACCAGACGGTCCACTACGGCCCCAGGTGCCACCAGGCCAATCCCCACCGCCAGAAGGTCGCACGCTCCCACAGCGACCCGTCGGTCAATACCCGCACACGGAGGTCATGCCACCACCCACGCCCCCACTGACCCAATCCGAACCCCACCAACGGCTGTCAACAACACCTCTCCACCGGCAACTACGCCCCAGGACCCAGAGGAAAGGTCCCCTGATCCACAAGCGGGACATCCCGTCGACCACGCAGCCAACCTGCTGCCCGCGCCGACAGAGGGGCCCGAGGACCAGCGACCGGCAGCTAGACCGGCCACGCCCTGGCAGGCCACTTGGATCGGGGAACTCCAAACAGCTGCCTCCTTCGTGGAATTCGACTCGCTCGTCAACAGGCTCACCCATGAGCTGGCCGCTGAGATCGCTTTCCGGAGAACGCCGAACCAGGAGACCGCCCGGCCTGCCCCCAGACGGCCCACCCCCCACAGTGACACCAACACGAGGGGAGCTAGACGGAGGAACGCCGGCCGCCGCTATGACCCGGCAGCGGCCTCAAGGATCCAGAAGCTATACCGGACGAACCGCCTCAAGGCCGTGAGAGAGGTCCTCGACGGGCCCCCATCCTACTGCACGATTCCGCCCGAACGCCTCCACAACTACTTCCACGGAGTGTTCGGCGGCGTGCCCAGGAACGACGTGCCGCACCCGGAGTGCCTCCACCCCCTGCCCTGCATTCCAGACTCCGATGACCTGGTGGCCGACTTCACCCCCAAAGAGGTGATGGCCAGGCTCTCCAGAACTAAGAACACAGCGCCCGGGAAAGACAGCATCCCCTACGGCCTCCTAAAAAAGCGTGACCCTGGCTGCCTTGTGCTCTCCAATATCTTCAACCTCTGCAAACAATTCAGCCAAACCCCCATCTCCTGGAAGAAGGCCATGACCATCCTTATACACAAGAAAGGAGAGCGCGACGACCCCAGCAACTGGAGACCCATCTCCCTTTGCTCCACGATGTATAAATTATACGCCAGCTGCCTGGCAGCCAGGATCACGGAGTGGGCGACGTCCGGAGGAGCCATCAGCCCTGCCCAGAAGGGCTTCATGCCGTCTGAGGGGTGCTACGAGCACAACTTCCTGCTCCAAACTGTCATCCAGACAACCAGACGGGCCCGGAAGCAATGTGCAATAGCATGGCTCGACCTGGCCAATGCCTTCGGGTCCATTCCCCACCACCACATCTTCGACACACTCCAGGAGTTCGGGATGCCGGAGACCTTCCTTCGCCTCGTCCGGGAGCTGTATGAGGGCTGCAGCACCACCATCCGCTCGGTAGAAGGGGAAACCGCCGAGATACCGATCCACAGCGGTGTGAAGCAGGGCTGCCCCCTCAGCCCGATCGTCTTCAACCTAGCCATGGAGCCACTCCTGCGGGCGATCTCCGACGGCGCCGACGGCTTTGACCTACACGGCGAGAGGGTGAACGTCCTGGCCTATGCAGACTACCTAGTCCTGATCGCAGACAACCACGAGAGACTCCAGGGCATGCTCAACACCATCGGGAGAGTCGCGGACTGGGCAGGACTCTGCTTCAACGCCAAGAAGTGCACGTCCCTCCACATCGATGGGAGCGTACGGGACTCAGTTCTGGCGACGGAATTCCTTATTCAGGGGGAGCCAGTCATCCCCCTAGCAGAGGGGCAGGCATACCAGCACCTCGGGACGCCGACGGGCTTCCGCGTCCAGCAGACCCCCAAGGACTCCATCCGGGAGATTCTACTGGATGCCACCAAGATCGACGCATCCCTGCTGGCCCCATGGCAGAAAATCAACGCCCTCAACACCTTCCTGATCCCCCGCATCACCTTCGTCCTGAGAGGATCTGCCGTGGCAAAGTTGCCCCTCAAGGCGGACAACACCATCCAGCAGCTGATCAAAAAATGGCTGTCTCTGCCCCGGAGAGCCAGCAACGAGCTTGTATACATCAAGCACAGGCACGGTGGTGCCGGCATCCCCCGTATGGGAGACCTCTGTGACATCGCAGTCCTCACGCACGCCTTCCACCTCCTGACGTGCCTGGACACCAAGGTGAAGAACGTTGCAACGACTGCCCTGCACGCCGCCACCGAGAAACAAATCGGCAGATCTCCCTCCGACAGATGTGGCCACCTTCCTGAGCGGCTCCCTGGACGGCGACTTCACCCGGGACAGGGGCGATCTCGCTTCGCTGTGGTCCCGCACCCGCAATGCCACACGCCGGCTGGGGAAGCGACTGGGCTGCCGCTGGGAATGGAGCGAGGAACGGCAGGAGCTGGAGTCCTGATACCGCGGATCGGAACGGAGGACATCATCGTCGTCACCCCAGGAGCCACAGGCGTGCTGGAGAGATCCCTGAAGGCCGCCGTCCACGCGCTCTACGTGGACGCCCTGAAGAAAAAAACGGACCAGGGTAAAGCCTTCGAAGTAACCAGCAAGTGGGACTCCAGCAACCACTTCCTCCCCACGGGCAGCTTCACCCAGTTCGCTGACTGGCGGTTCATACACCGCGCCTGGCTGAATTGCGTCCCCCTCAACAGAGCCGTCCGCCACAGGAACCGGGACAAACGCTGCAGGAAGTGCGGGTACGTTGCCGAAACCCTGCCCCACGTCCTATGCTGCTGCAAGCCCCACGCCAGAGCCTGGCAGCTGCGCCACAACGCCGTCCAGGACCGCCTAGTGAAGGCCATCGACCTGCGTCTGGGAGAGATCGCTGTCAACCGCACCGTCCCCGGTACCGACAGCCCGCTGCGCCCAGACATCATCGTCATGGACGAGATTGGAAAAAAGATCATCCTGGTCGACGTAACGATTCCATTTGAGAACAGGACCCCGGCCTTCCGTGAAGCCCGAGCCTGCAAGCTCGAAAAGTACGCCCCCCGGCTGACACCCTGCAGACTAAGGGCTACAAGGTGCACATCGACACTCTGCTCGTTGGGGGCCCTGGGGACCTGGGACCCATGTAACAAACGCGTGCTGAGGACCTGTGGGGTGGGCCGTCATTACACACGGTTCATGAGACGCCTAATGGTCTCGGACACTATTCGTTGGTCCCGGGACATCTACACAGGGCACATAAACGGCCACCGCCAATACAGAGAGTGAGCCGGGGAGACCTCGTGCACCCGCAAGGGGGAAGAGACCTATAAACACCCCCTGCTGGACTTTATCCCCTGAGCTTGAACCCACCGAACCTAACTGAATCCCACCACGTGAGGGTCACCCCATCCCCATTACCCAGCCCACTTACTTATACCTATGACTGTCTCTACTTCCTGTATGGGTGATAGACCCTCACCGCTTATCTGCTGTTTCCTGATCTCGCCCACCGGTTACCCCCCCCCCATTGGGGACATTGCAGTCTGTATATACTATGTGTGCTGCCCAACCCCAGAACACTAACATCCCCCCTCTACTCTGTATGTTACCCCCAATAACTGACTTCTTAAATTTTCTGTATTTTTCAAATATTCTCTAATAAAATTTAAATCTGTTCTTATCAGTCTAATGTCTGATAGGTCCTCTGAGGACTACATATTAAAAAGATTTTTGGAACAGGGAGATGGAATAGGAGCTTGCTCCATCCACTCCACGCATCGACCTGGTATTGCCGTACCTCCAGGAACGGTGCACCTCCCCTTGGGCAGACTATTGTGGTGAAAAAAATAGAATGGTGAATTCGTTACACCAATACTGTCTTGGACTCTAAGGCCTTGGCTGCACTGGCACTGCACAGCACTGCAACTTGCGGCACTGGGGTGTGAAAACACCCTCCCTACCTCCCCCGAGTACAGCGCTGTAAAACACGAGTGTAATCAGAGCCTGCAGTGCTGCAACTGGAGGCACGACTACACTCACTTCCTGAGTGTAGACAAGGCATATATACATACAATATCTGAGTGGCATACCCGAGATCACTTATTCACCAACACTTGTATGTATCTTGTGAACCTTGTAACCGATACCAGTAATCTCTCAGAACTCAAGCCTGACCCCAGATGTCTAGTACCTTCCTTCTTAACTTGTGTAAACTTGATTTCACTGCCCCTCAGCCATGTACACTGGCCAAACCGGACAGTCTCTACGCAAAGGAATAAATGGACACAAATCAGACATCACGAATTGTAACATTCAAAAACCAGTCGGAGAGCACTTCAATCTCCCTGGACACTCAAACAGACTTCAAAGTGGCCATTCTTCAACCAACAAACCCTTCACAAACAGACTTCAATGAGAAACTGCAGAACTGGAATTAATTTGCAAACTTGACACCATAACATTAGGCCTGAATAAAGGGGGGGAGGGATAGCTCAGTGGTTTGAGCACTGGCCTGCTAAACCCAGGGTTGTGAGTTCAATCCTTGAGGGGACCATTTAGGGATCTAGGGCAAAAATCTGTCTGGGGATTAGTCCTGCTTTGAGCAGGGGCTTGGACTAGATGACCTCCTGAGGTCCCTTCGGACCCTGATATTCTATCTCTATGACTGGGAGTGGCTGGGTCACTCCAAAAAGTAATTTTCCCTCTGTTGATACGTTAGCACTGACCCCCAACTCGGTAAGGCAACTCCCACCTTTTCATGTGCTGTCTTTTTCACTCCAGGCATGTGATGAAGTGATGATACTTGTATTAACAACAGTGTGAATTAGATAGAGATTTGGTTATATTCTTCTCCCCACCCAGCATATGTTCCATGGATCTCCATTTGTGAGATCATGTGAAGGCACGAGGTGTCCTTCTGCTCCCAGAGGTCCCCCATCCTGTTGCCCCCGCACCCCTAAAAAAACCTACTGTAAATTCTAATTCTAAAGTGCTGCTCAGTACTCGGCTATTAAACTCTGTGTTTTTGTGGGGATCGATTTACCCCCGTCAGGCACTCAGCGAGAGAGTTGCTTCTCCCGCCCTGGCAGTTATTTATTTTTTCCACCAAGCTTTGAAATCGGAACCAGCAGGTGGCACCAGAGCTCCACAGCCAACCCTAGAGAGAGGAAAGTGAAGTCCTGCTCTGCAGACCGAACAGAGCAGGCTGTTGGGACCCACAGGACGTGCAGTCGAGGGGCTCGTCTGACTGGCATCATAGCTCTAAGCATAGTGCCTATTCCAGTGTAACTCCCCCACGGAGAAGCTCTATAGGTGAAAGAGAGAGAATGGTAATCGTTGGGCAGGCAT